>NC_026001.2:36806481-36860568 GCF_000442705.2 Elaeis guineensis | reverse complement strand
AATAGGACTCTTCTCCCTACGCTAACCCAGTTTGCACGTCATATATCTCTACATACAAAATTATTTTGTGACACAAAAAAATTTTTCCTTATCTATCTCATGTCTAAATTTGATTTGATTTTGATGAAAGAAAGGTTTTGAAATTAGATTTCAAAATATTCCTTATCAGAAGAATCTATTCTCGTCCAGATCAACCTCTCCACACTAATAAATTATTTTCCTTTTATATGTATAATATTTTGAAGAGATTTTTTATAAAAGATTAGCTAGAGAACTAAGTTTACTGTGGAAAAATATGAGAAGGGGCATCTCATATTTTTTTTGATATATTTTTGGGATATAGAATTATGAAAGGAGGCAGAATCTTGTAAGAGTCCCAAGATCATTAGGACTCTTCACCCCACCTCCTTACATGCTTATAAAAGGGGCTTTTGGTAGTTTTTTTTTATGTGTGTATGATACCAAAAGAGATCTCTTTATGTGGTAGAAGTTTGGGCATAGTTCATGGTGTAAAAAATTGAGAGGAGGGTCCTCTCTCTTGGGGTGTGTCCAAAAATCTGAATTTCAGATTTTTGGTTCTAAGAATTTGGGAGGAGGAAATAAATTAAAAAAATATTTTTTTTTTTCTATCTTTTTTTCACCCCTTCATCTCCTCTAAAAATTTATCTTTAACCTCTAAAAAAATTTTAGAGATTTAAACAAAAGATCCAAATCAGTCAAGAAGAAAGTCTTCGTGCGAGCTAGCACTTCTGAGAAGATCGATCAGATCAAGACTTCGAGTAAATTTTTTGTAGAGACCGGATGCATGTGTGGCTGTGAGCAACCAACAAGGATCCTCTCCATCATGTCTCTCAGTAGCGGAGATCATCGGACCTGTGATCAGATATGGAGTTCTGAACTTAGATTAGAAGTAGATGTGATCTACTACTCATATGCATGCATGCTGATTTTATCTTCAGATTATTTTAGATTTTATATGCAACATAACATGTCATAGATCCTAGAGTAGGTTGATTTAATGATTAGATCATATGCATGTTAGATTAATTTGATTAATCTAGTTGCCTTTCGCTGTAATTTTTTAAAAAAATTTTGAAATACATGCATGAAATCGCCTACGCATCCCAACAATTAGAGCCATAGATTTTTTGAAAACACATATGATCTGATTTTTAGATTGGATCAAAAAGTTTTAATAATTTAAAATTAATTTTGTGCTGATATAAGGTAGTTCTAGTATAGGGTTTACCCTCTATATTGTAAAGATTGTCCTAGCACAAAATTGATCGATTTTAAAAATTATTTTTAAAATAATTAAATCAAATTTTTTTGGATCTAAAAATTAATATATGTGATATGTTTAATTTGAGTTTAGATCTAAAATTAGAATGATTAAAAATTTACATCAAACTGATATAAGATTGTCCTGATATAGGGTTTACCCCCTATATTGTAAAGGTTGTCCTAATTTGATGTGAATTAATTTTTAAAAAGATATTTTCAAAATATTTTAATTATTATATCAAATTTAATTTTACATATATTTGATATGTGTAAAAAATTTAGTTTTAGATATAAAATTTGATGTATATGTGATGTATTTTTATTTAGATCTAAAACTATACATATTTAATATATAAAACTAGGTTTAGATCTGAAACAGTTTTAAGATCATAAGCCACTAATTGCATGCAATAAAATATAATCTAAAAAAAATATTTTTAAATCTGAAATTATGTTGTTGTATGTGGGTATGGGATGAACAAATTAGGTTTAAATGATTAAATTATAATTAGGATCTAATTGATTAGATCAGGCTAGAATTTATTTTCGATTTTGAGCAGTTGATGAACCTAATCGATGGATGATTGGGATAAGATCAAAGGGGCTCAAAGTCGAGTTTAGTTGTTGTTGGTCGCATCGATTCATATTTTGATGTGAGTTGATTGACTCAAGATCGAATTTGACTCAGTGGTTTGAGATCTATTTCAATAAGTTAATCTAATCGATCCTAATCTATCAATTTGATGTCTGAGGTAAGTATTTAGATGGTGGTTATTTAATTGGTTTCGTTGTCTGATCTGATCAATTTTGATTGATGTCTAAGGAAAGCAATAGGGGGACCTCCATGCACCTTAACTTATTTGGCCATATTGAGAGATTCAGTTTCATATTAGGTTACTTGTTGACTTGAGTTCACCCATGCCGACTAAACTGGTTAGACATATTGATGTCCTGACCTAATTTAATCAGTTGAATATCATATCTGCTGATTTAGAAGAGACCTAAATCCAAATATCCTTATTAAATATTAAGTCTAGAAGTCTTCCATCATTGTAAAGATGCAGGTGCCTTCTTGGTGTTGATCGTTCTCGGTTGGTTATAGTAGTTCGATTGTATCAAAAAGGTATAATCACTCTATTGACATTTGATGTCCTGGGGTAGAGATAGGGTTGGGCTCAATAACTATTAGGTGAGGGTCCCAATGATGACTTTGCGCCCACTGGTGAATGATGGGTCTGACTTAACTAAGAAATATGCCAATAACTGTTAGGTGAGGGCACAAAACTTAGAGATCAAGCCCACTGCATCTTGCTTAGTAAAGTAATGGATAAAGTGTTATCCACTCATTGGTCTGTACTCATTAATAACTATTAGGTGAGATGTGTATAGATTAATGGGACCGCAATACCCACTTGAAATCGATCGCATATAGATTTCTGTTTCTCCACCCGAGGAGTGTAAAAGATTCAAAGAAATAGTGAGAGTCTTTATTTACTTTTAAAGTTTCTAGAACAAATAATTTTATAAGTATAAAAGTCTAATTAGAAACTATTCTCTCTGTAGATAACCATATCGAGTTCAAACCCCTTAGTCCAAATCCTCGATATAAATAGGTTGACAGATATAAATTATAAAGACAGGCTCTAGAATCTGAGAATTGTTTTCAATTTTGAAAAATTCACACATGTCCTAGACCAGAAAGCATCTGTGTTACCTGCTCGCTCATCTGCTGACCAACGAGCTACACTTGAGAAATGGATGGATGAAGATAATAAGGCAAAGTGCTACATCTTAGCATCCATATCCAATAATCTTCAGCATAGCATGAAGATATAAGGACTGTCAGGGAGATGTTGGTTTACCTGTAAGAGTTGTATGGTGAACAGAGTCATACAGCTCGCTTTGAGGTCTCTGAAAGACTTTTCAGAGCAAAAATGCGTGATGGATAGTCTGTCAATGATCATTGTTTGACAATAATCAAGGACATAGAGGAGCTTCAGAAGCTCGAAATGAATATGGACAAAGAATTACAGGTGGATCTGATCTTCCAATCTCTTTTTGATTCATATGGGCAGCTCATCATGAACTACCATATGAATAAGATCGATGCTACTTTATTGGAGTTATTCAATATACTGGTGACTGTAGAGGGTACCTTGAAGAGTTCAAGGGGCACAGTTCTAGCTATAGAGTGGGCTTTCTCCAATAAAAAATCTTCTTTCAAGGAGAAGAAAAAACCTGTGAAGAAATAGAAGAATGAGGCCAAGCCCAAGAAGCAGGTTCCTAAGAAGGTCGATGACAAGAGAAAGTGTTTCCATTGTAACGTCAAAGGCGACTGGAGAAGAAACTATCTGGCCTACCTGGCGACTGTCAAAAGCAGGAAGAAAGATGGACCTTTTGAAGGTACATCTGAAATGTTCGTTATTGAAACTAATCTAATGATTTTCTCTTCTTCTAGTTGAGTTCTTGATTTTGGTTCAAGTGCTCATTTGTGCACTTCAATGAAGGATCTTGAAGAAGTTAGGGGGCTGAGAAAAAGTGAGATCACTCTTCGAATCGGCAATAGAGCAAGGGTTGCTGCTGTGGCTGTTAGAACCTATTCTCTGCGACTATCATTAAGACTTAGTTTGCTTTTGAAAGATTGTTATTATGTACCTATAGCCAGTAAAAATTTGATTTCTATCTCTGTACTGGCACAAGATGACTATAATTTTTATTTTAATAAAGATATGTGTTCAATTTATTTTGAAAATAAAATTATTGCACATGCTTTCTTGATTGACGGTCTTTACCATTTGCATACGGATGCGAGTGTAAACATTAATGAGCAAATAGTGAATGCTATAGGGTCTAAGAGATCTAGAGACAGGATTAGCTAAAAGTATCTATAGCACCTTAGGCTAGACTGTATTGGAGAGGACAGACTCAACAAACTAGAAAAAGATGGTCTTCTTGGACCATTGACTTTCGAGTCTTATTCAGTTTGTGAATCATATCTTCAAGAAAAAATAGCCAAGCTGCCCTTTGTGGGACAAGAGGAAAAGAGTCACTGAGATATTAGCCCTGATACACACTGATGTGTGTGGTCCATTCGATGTACAAATCAGGGATGGCTATATCTACTTCATAACTTTTACTGATGATTTTTCATGGTATGGATTTATGTATTTGATGCACCGAAAGTCTGAAGTCTTTGAAAAGTTTATAGAGTTCAGACATGAAGTAGAAAAATAGATCGAAAAATCTATAAAGGTTCTTCGATCAGATCGAGGAGGAAAATACCTTAGTGGAGAATTTCAAACCTATCTCAAAGATAATGGTATAGTCTCATAGTGGACACCTCCAGAGATACCTCAACTCAATCGGATAATCGAAAGGAGGAATCAGACCCTATTAGATATGGTCCGATCCATGATGAGCTTCACAGATCTTTCTGACTTCTTTTGGGGACATGCTTTGCTTACTGCGATTCATCTTTTGAATTGAGTTTTCTCTAAATCTGTTCCTACCACACCATATGAATTATGGCATGATGAGAAGCCAACTCTTGGATATCTCAAGATTTGAGGATGTTTGACCCATGTCAAATGATAACAGGCGGACAAGTTAGAGGCTAGATCCTTTAGAGCTCATTTTATAAGGTATTCTAAGGAAATCATGGGATACTACTTCTATCTTTTTGAGGATCACAATGTGATTATGAGCCATCATATCATATTTTTTTTAAAAAAAATTATCCAAGATGGAGGCAGTGAGAGGAAGATTGAGCTCGAAGAGAAAGTCTCTGAAGAACATCGAGTCCAAGAACCTGAACCCAAAAATGAGCCAGTAGATGTGATACCTCCTCCACCTCATAGATCAAATAGGATCTTCCATCCTCTTGAAAAATTCTTAGGTATTCTTACAGAGAATTTAGAGAAATCATTCCTTGTGAGAGATAGGGACATTAGAAATGATACCAAAACCTATAATGAGGCAATGTTAGATGTAGACTCCGAGAAATGGATGGAAGCGATGAAGTCAGAAATTGACTTCATGCATTCCAACTAGATTTGGTCCTTAGTAGATTCACCTAAAGGTATTGTACCTATTGGATGTAAATAGATTTACAAAAGAAAGAAAGATTAGGTCGGATGGTAAGGTATAGATCTATAAGGCAAGGTTAGTCGTGAAAGGTTATAGTCAACGCGAAGGCATTGACTATCATGAAATCCTTTTACCCATAGCCATGCTAAAATCCATCCATACTCTACTTGCCATAGCAATATTTTATGATTATAAAATTTGATAGATGGATGTGCAAATTGTATTTCTAAATGGATATCTTGAGGAAGATATCTATATGAAGCAGCCTCTGGGTTTCATATCTGATGATAGTGATCATAAGGTCTGCAAGCTGCAAAGGTCCATTTATGGACTCAAGCAAGCATCTCGAAGTTGAAACACTCGCTTCAATATTGTGATCAAAATGTTTGATTTCATCAAAAATGAAGAGGATAAAAGAATAGTATCCTACAAGCCAATCGCATAGAGATGCAAAGGGACTTTTCTTTATTTTCTTCCTACTCATTTGCATGATATTAGTTATTTTATTCATAAGGTATTGTGTTTGATCATTTGCTGCATCATATTTTTATGATTATGATAAACTCCATAGATTAGGATAATGATTTTAGGATCATGATGAGATCATGCCAGTGAGACCTAAAATCTTGATAGCCCCAATCTAAAATATTCCTAATCATTGGATTATCGAGTTAGAGATCGATAATACCGATAAGACTGGTACATCCTATATATGCTTGATGGAGAGGGTGGTTGATCTCATAATCACTTGTGTGATGACACTAATACAAAAATATAGGTGCTCATTAGAGAATGAGTTCATTGAACTGACCCACAGGAAGAACATCTGATGGAGCCTCACAGTATCAACAGATGGTTCTTCAGTGGGAGTGATGCATGTGATCTTTTGACCTGAGATCACTATGGTACCTTATGTACATGAATTCTTACTTTAGTTTATTCTCTGACACACTACTTTGAGATATATATGGGATATTTTGGATATGATGAAGTGTGCATAGAGGTTGTGAGTGGTCAATAAGAAATCAGTCATTCCTTGTAGGAGGAGAGAACATCCTATGTGATCTCATAGGATGATGACTTTGAGAGTCTCTGACCAGAGTAGAGATAAATAGTAGAAAAAATTTCTACTGATTCATCAACTGAGTCATCACCATCGGATCGAGATACATATGGATAGATATTTGGGTTTAACATATTTCCATACCCATGACCTTTTCGGGATGTTATGTGATCAAAAGATTAAATTACACGATAACTCACCACAGAAGGATAATTTTGATATTTTTGTCAAATTTTAAATCTTCTGGATAGTTATGACATATTGCTAGACGTCAATCTTGACTTATAGACTCATCAAAATAAAAAGAGTTTAATTCAAGAATCAATTAGGAAGAGTCCTAGTTGATTGAGACTCTTAAGTTGACCTAATCCAATCAGATTAGGGTTACGTCAAGAGTTTGGGTTCACTGCTGGCTAGATTTGTAACCCAATGGGTCACAAACAATAGAGATTTGGTCTTGGTATAATCTATTTGGATTTATTATAAATCCAATGGGTTAATTAAATTGCTAGCACATAAATTAACCCAAGTGAAAGAAAAGTGCCCTATAAGCCAATCGCAAGGGTGTTGTGATGGGACTTTCTTTATAATTTTTCAACTCATGAAATGATATTTACTATTATTTGAGGCATTGATTCATCATATTAGCTACATCTTAATATATCTAAGATTATGATGAATCCCAAAGATTAGGATAATAGTTTTAGAAGACATGAATGGGTCATGCTAGTGAGACCTAAAATCTTAAAATTCTAATCTTAAATATTCCTGATCGTAGGAGCATTGAGTCAGGGATCAATATTCCAGATAGACTGGCATATCCTATGTATGCTCAATGGGGGTGCAGATCTCACTAGCCACTTGTGTGAGACACTAATACAAGATGTGGGTGCTCATTTGAGAAATGAGTCACTGAATTGACTCGAAGAAAGAGAACATCTTATGGAAGCCTTATTTGCATATCAAAGATGTTTCTAAGTGAGAGTTATGCAAGTGATCCTTGGATCTGAAACCACCATAGAATCTTATGCACATGAACTCATATTTTGGTTCATACCCAGCATGGTATTAAGATATGTACGGGGTGTTCTGGATATGGTGGAGTGTGTATGAAGGTTTGAGTAGGTCAATATGGAATCGATCACTCCTAGTAAGAGGAGATCGCATCCTGTGTATTCTCAATCCTAGATGACTCAAAAAATCTTTTGGCCAAAAGCAAAAGAAGATTAGAAAAGTTTCTAATGCTTCTTCATTAGAGTCATTATTGGTTAATTAAGAATCGATATGAATATGTGTTTGAGTTTGATATGATTCCATACTCATGAACATATTCAGGGTGCAAGGATGATCGAAGGATTGAATTGCACGTAATTTACCACTGAAGGGTAGATTTGTATTTTCATCAAATTCTATATCTTCTGGGTAGTCATGATATGTTGCTAGATATCAATCTTGACTTGTAGTTTTTGACCAAATTAAAGAGTTTAATTCGATTGCCAATTAGAAATGATTCTAATTATTGAACTCGGGTTAGCTCGATTGGACCAAAATCGATTAGATTGAAATCTAATCAAATTTGGTCAACTTATACCTGAACCTACTACCAGCTAGATGTGAAACCCAATAGGTCACACACATATAAAATTGGCCAAGGACCCTTTTGAAAAAGGTTGATTGGAATTTTGGATTCAATCAGGTTCCGGTAAGCATGCTAGCACGTGTGGAAACCCTTGCTCCTTTGGAGACCAATTTGGTCCCATCCCTTGCTAATTAGCTAGCTCAATTTGGTAGACATTTGGGTCAGGTCATATCACCTAGAAGAGCCCAAATTGGGGCACCACATCCCATGTTAACACCAATTATGAAGAGTCCAAGTTGTGGTGGACTCTTGGTGCAAAACAGGTTCTGCGTACAAGTGTTGGCGTGGTAGAAGAAAAAATATTATTTTTTGTGGATTAAAATTATGTGTGATAGCTCAATCACCCTCCATCC
Organism: Elaeis guineensis; assembly: GCF_000442705.2. NCBI lineage: Eukaryota > Viridiplantae > Streptophyta > Magnoliopsida > Arecales > Arecaceae > Elaeis > Elaeis guineensis. Next base: position 36,852,143 of record NC_026001.2, on the reverse strand, counting down.
TTGATTACATATCTCAAAGTATGAGATATATTTTTTCTAAATTTTTGAGGAAGAGAAAAAATTAGAAAAAGAAGGATGTCTCAGCGCATGCAGAAGCATCGCATCTCTCGTGATTTGGAGAGTCCTTTCCCTATCAAATGCTTTTAGATTAAATGATTTTTGGTGATAACATTTAAATTTGATAACTATGTTTGATAATTTTTTTGGAATTTTTTCAGACTTATCTGGATGCCAAACGGATGCCATAAGTCGGTCCTGATGCTTGCACGCGTGGTGATCAGCACTTGCGTGAAGAGGTGCGAGATAGCATCCTTCTTGAGAATTTTATCACTATTTTTAATTTTCTAAAATTTAATTGAATCCCAATCCACATAGATTTTTGAGGATTTTTTTGATTTGAGAAGGGATGTGAAAACATCCCTTCTTTGGTTGCATGCACGCAGACCAGGGTGCTGATCGACGTATCATGGATAAGAGTCCTTCTGCTTGAAGGAACTCTTATCTCTGATAATCAGATCAGATATGCCTTTTGGATAAGGCATGTCCCTCTCTTTTGGCATCTCTCTGTGGCTATAAATAGGTGGGGTGCTGGGTATCCGAGGAATCGAAGAGGGGTTTCCAATTTCTCTCCTGTTGCTCTCTTTTCTTTCTTACAACCTATCTTAGTTTTAGGACAAGGCTTTGGGATTTAAGACAAAGCCTTATCTGTCCTAACAAGGGTTGTAAGGGTCCTAAAGAAGGAGAATCAAAGTTTAGAGGAGGTTCTAAGAGGGTGAGGTCAGGTTCTTGAAGAAACTTGATCGGTACGAGGCTAGATCGAGTTCTAGGGGCTAGAACTCTTGAAGCAAGGTGAAGAAGGAGCCTGTCTTTGGTTCAATTTTTGTGTGGATCATCATTGGAGGGCGGACACTTGGATGCCTTGTGAAAATTGGATTAGCACTACAGGTATTCTTCTTATCTTAATTTATATTTATTATGCTTTGATTATTATAGTCAAGAGTTTCTGGGCATTAGGGCTTCTGGTGCATTGGGTGTTTTGAATAAAAATTTTAAACACCTAACCCTTCCGCTGTGCCATCGAAATCCAACAGTGGTATCAGAGCCTATCTTGATTTATGTAATCAAATATTAAATTATTATCTTGATTGTGATCAAGCATGAGTTTTTGGTTTGGTTCAAGTCGGTCAAGGGTTGAACCCGATTGAACATCCAAACCCTATCATATCTTAGAGATATGTTTTAAATATAAAATGTATGATGTATGTGTAGAATTTTTTAGTAGCTTAGTACTCTAATTAGAGTTCATCACCAGCCGTCCGGTCATAAGAGCAAGTAGGTTCAAAGACCCTCTCTTCCTATTCAATAGGGTACTCTTATGGCGTGTAGGGGTGCCACTGTGATGTTCCAAGAAGAAGAACAGTGAAAAGAGTGTTTTATATTCATGCATGTTATTAGAACTTCATGCATATATGATATGCTTGAGATGTTTAGTTATAATCATATTGTATGATTCTGCTTTCATATCTTAGAGATATGATAAGATGCCATAATTAGTTGTTATGATTATTAAGATACAACTATTATAGGCATTCTTGTGATAGATTGAATTAGGATGTATTTGAGACCATTAAAGCCCTCATAAAAATCATATTAAGTCGTAGTGTTGTGAACCAGAAGCTGACCTATTTTCTTGAATCGATTAATTAATTGGTGTCTAAGGAGTGTTTCAAGTGCGGTGGTTATTTAATTGGTTCCGTTGCTGATCTGGCCAATTTTATCAGTGTCTAAGAAAAGCAATGGAGGGATCCACCAATCTTAATACTTTCTGACCAATTAGATTAGTTCGAATCTTGAATGAAGGTAGCTTAGTGTTTTAAACACTACTAAGGGCCTTCCTTCATGCTAGGTTAATGTTACATCATGAACTATGGCTAGTTTGTTGTGTTACCATAAGGCTTGTCATAAGGATTGATATAACATAATCCTGGTGCATAAAAGATGCTTACGGTAATTTTGGATATACTGCTTTGTTGTGCTAACACAAGGGCAATTATATTCGATTTTGACTATATTGAAATGAAGGGTCTTACTTAACTAAAATATTATAGCTTGTTGTGTTAACACAAGGCTAATAATATTTTAGAGGCTAAGATAAAATATTAAAATTACATGAATATAATTGGAAAGAGTTTCCTACCTATAAACTCATAAGGATTTGTTGTGTTAACACAAGATCGTTATAAGAATTAGGATCTCAATTCCCTAAGATAAATATAAAATATATCTCATTTACCATAGGAGAGGGCTATAGTATCTGATAAAATAGTGGGAGACATAACTAGTTTTAAAAGTCTCATCTAGTTATGCATGTTAAACATGAGTGATCTGCTTATACTATTATTTTATATAGATTTAAGTCTACATTATGGCTTCTTTATTTTCACCCATGATATAGTAAATAAAACTATGTTGATCGATACAACTATGTGGATTGGTTGAGAAACTTACAAATTAGGTTTATATCAGAAAAGAACTCTGATATTCTAGATATTTCTGACCATAGATTGGTCATAATAATGAGAAGGTAATGATATCCGTATGAATATTATTTGTGGTAAATTTGAAAATTGAGAGTATAATTGCAAGAATAATCTTGTAAGATTGAAGTAGGGTGCAAGTGTAACACCAAAAGGTGTGTATATGATACAGACCTATTTTTAATTGAGTGATTCAGACTCTGATATTTGGGTATCGGATACCACCTGTGGATCGTACTTTTATAGTTCGTTACTGTAACTACAGAATATCAAAGATCTGAAAAGAGGTAACCTCGAGCTTATGGCGCAAGTGGAGAGTCCATTAGCGCAGAGACTGTGGAAATCTATATGCTTGATTTATCTTCTGACAAAACTTTAGAATTAAAAGACTGTTATTCATGCCAAAGGTCATTAGAAATTTATTTCTATACCTTTGTTATTAAAACAAGGTTATGAAATAAAGCTAATGAAAATGGATACTTCATTTTTTTTCTAATAAATTTTATGACAGTGGTTATATTGATAACAATCTTTTAATTCTTGCACTCAATAAAATATTTTTCATATTGAAAGAAATATGAAAAGAAAGAGAGAAAATGTGAATGTCACATATCTCTGGCATTGTCGCCTTGGTCATATTAGTGAGTCAAGGATAAATAAGTTATACAAAGAAGAATTTTTTGACCCAAATGATTATGAATCATTGAGAACTTATAAATTTTATCTCATGGGTAAGATGACCAAGACTCCATTTCTGGATATGGAGAGAGGACAAGTGAATTGTTAGCTCTAGTACATATAGATGTATATGGACCGATAACAACTCAGGCCAGAAGAAGATACTTCTATCTTTACAGATGATTTATTAAGATTCGGATATGTGTATCTTATGAAACATAAATTTGAAGCCTTTGATAAGTTCAAGGAGTACCAAGGTATGGTCGAGAAATAAATTAAAAAAAAAGTATCAAGCTTCTTCGATCTGATCGAGGAGGAGAATACTTATCCATTGAATTTCTTGATCATCTTAAAAGTTAAGGTATTCTCTCTGAATGGATCCCTCCTAATATGCCTCAGTTAAATGGTGTAGTAGAAAGGAGAAATCATACTATGATAGATATGATGCGGTCCATGATATGCTTCATTGATCTCCCAATATCTTTCTAGGGATAATGCTTTAGAGACTACCACATATATATTAAACAGAATACCTTCAAAGTCTGTTACAAGCACTCCATATGAGATATGAAATGGAAGAAGCCTAATCTTAAACATCTTAAAACTTTGGGCTGTCCTACTTATGTCAAAAATATTTTTGGACATAAGCTTAGTGCTAGATCAAACAAGTATAGGTTTATAGAATATCTTAAGGAAATTAAAGATATTATTTCAACCACCCTACTGAACAAAAGATGTTTGTTAGTAGGCACACCACTTTCTTGAAACATAAATTTATCCAAGAAGGCAATGGGAGGAATATTGAATTTATGAAAGTTCATAATCTACAAATAGATCCAAAAATATCAGTGGTTGGACCACAAGAAGATCCTCAATCAAAAGTACCCAAGGATGAGGTACATCTACTATACACACCTCCTCTCTGAAGATCAGATAGAGTGCGTCAAGCATCTCTGAGATATAATTTTTTTATTGATAATAACAATTCTATCAACATCATTTAGAATGTTGATCTACTGACTTATTCAAAGCTATCATGAATAGAGACTCAAACAGATAACTGAAAGCTATGAAATCTGAGATGGACTCGATGAATACCAATCAAGTATAGACTTTGGTTGATGCACCTGAGGGTGTGACCCCAATAAGGTGCAAGTGGATCTTTAAAAGGAAGATCAGAGTAGATGGCCAAGTAGAAACCTACAAAGTTTGGTTAGTGACGAAGGGTTTCAGTCAAAGGCAAGGAATTGACTATGATGAAACCTTCTCACCAGTGGCTATGCTCAAGTCCGTCCGAATTTTGCTTGCTATAGCAGCATACTACGATTATGAAATCTGATAGATAGATGTCAATACCGATTTTCAATAGTAATCTAGAGGAAAAAGTCTATATGACTCAGCTAGAGAGATTTATCTCAAGTGGGAGAGCAAATCAAGTATGCAGGCTAATGAGATCCATCTATAGATTGAAGCAAATTTTGAGGAGCTGGAACATCCGATTTGATATAACAGTCAAAGAGTTTGACTTTATCAAAAATACGAATGAACCATGTGTATATAAGAAGACAAGTGGGAGTGTTATTATCTTCTTGGTTCTGTATGTCAGTGACATACTGCTCATTGAAAATGATATCCCAATGATGCAATCGATCAAAACTTGGCTATCAAATAAGTTTTTCATAAAAGATTAGGGTGAAGCATCCTATATACTGGGTATAAAGATCTATAGAGATAGATCTAAAAGGATGTTAGGCTTATCCCAGTCACGGTACATAGACCTCATATTAAAGAGATTTAATATGGAGGTAAGTAAGAAAGGTTACTTGTCTATAAGTTATGGTATATGTCTCTCTAAGAAAATGTATCTTAAGACACCAGAAAAGAGGAAAAGGATGAATGAAATCTCTTATGCTTCGACTGTGGGATCAATTATATATGCCATGCTATGTACCAAGCCTAATGTAGCTTATGCTTTGGGCATAGCTAGTAGATTTCAGGCTGATCTAAGGAAGGATCATTGGAAAGCAGATTGATAGCAAGTCAATATCAGGGAATGTGTTTCTCCTAATTGATGGGACAGTGAGTTGGAAGAGTTCCAAACAGCAGATAGTAGCTGACTCAACTACTAAGCCAGAGTATGTTGCTGCCAGTGAAGCCATTAAAAAAACTGTGTGGATGAAGAAACTCATCATGGATTTAAGAGTCGTTTCTAAGATTGAAGGATCGGTGTCACTCTATAGTGATAACACTGGAGCTATTATTCAAAATAAGAAACCTAGGTCTCATTATAGATCCAAGCACATCCTCAGACATTTCCATCTCGTTAAAGATAAGATGTTATCTTTTAACGAGTAGACAGAAAGAACAATATAGCAGATCTATTCACTAAGGCCATACCACAGCAGCTATATGATTGCCATTTTGATTGTATGAGATACAAAGGTGATTGGCTTTAGTGCAAGTGGGAGATTGAAAGAAGAGTGCCCTATAAGCCAATCGTAAGTATGTTGCGATGGGACTTTCTTTAAAATTTTTCAACTTATGAAACGACATTTATTATTTGAGGCATTGATTCATCATATTAGTTGCATCTTAATATATCTAAGATTATGATGGACCCTAAAGATTAGGATAATGGTTTTAGGAGATATGAATGGGTCATACTAGTGAGACCTAAAATCTAAAATCTTAATCTTAAATATTCTTGATCGTAGGAGCATTGAGTCGGAGATCAATGTTCTAGATAGACTGACACATCCTATGTATGCTCAATGAAGAGGGTGGCAGATCTCACTAGCCACTTGTGTGAGATACTAATATTTGAGAAATGAGTCCACTGAATTGACTCGATGAAAAGAACATCTAATGGAAGTCTTATTTACATGTCAAAGATGATTCTCTAAGTGGAGTTGTGCAAGTGATCCTTAGACCTGAAATCACCATGGAATCTTGTGCACATGAACCCATATTTTGGTTCATACCCAGGCATGGCATTAAGACATGTACGGGGTGTTCTGGATATGGTGGAGTGTGTATGAAGGTTGTGAGTAGGTCAATATGGAATCGATCACTCCTAGTAAGAGGAGATCGCATCTTGTGTATTCTCAATCCTAAATGACTCAGAAAAGTCTTTTGGCCAAAAGCAGGAAGGAGATTAGAAAAAGTTTTAATGCTTCCTCATTGGAGTTATTATTGGATAATTGAGAATCGATATGAATATGTATTTTGAGTTTGACATGATTTCATACTCATGAACATATTTAGGGTGCAAGGATGATCGAAGGATTGAATTGCACGGTAATTTGCCACTGAAGGGTAGATTTGGTATTTTCACCAAATTTCACATCTTCTTGGTAGTTATGATACGTTGCTAGACGTCAATCTTGACTTGTAGTTTATGACTAAATTAAAGAGTTTAATTTGATTGCCAATTAGAAATGATTCTAATTATTGAACTCGGGTTAGCTCGATTGGATCAAAATCGATTAGATTAAATCTAATCAAATTTGATCAACTTATATCTGAACCTACTACCAACTAGATGTGGAACCCAATGGGACACACACATATAGAAATTGGCCAAGGATCCTTTTGAAAAAGGTTGATTGGAATTTTGGATTCAATCAGGGTTCCAATAAGCATGCTAGCACGTATAGAAACCCTTGCTCCTTTGGAGACCAATTTGGTCCCATCCCTTGCTAATTAGCTAGCCCAATTTGGTAGACATTTGGATCAGATCATATCACCTAGAAGTAGCCCAAATTGGGGCACCACATCCTATGTTAACATCAATTATGAAGAGTCTAAGTTGTGGTGGACTCTTGGTGCAAAACAGGTTCTGCGTACAAATGTTGGCGTGGGAAGAAGAAAAAATATTATTTTTGTAGGATTAAAATTATGTGTGATAGCTCACATCACCCTCCATCTTCTGGTATACATCTCAAAGTATGAGATATATTTTTTTTGAAATTTTTGAGGAATTGAAAAAATTGGAAAAAGAAGGATGTCTCACTGTGTGCACAGAAGCATGCATCTCTCTGTGATTTGGAGAGTCCTTATCCCTATCAAATGCTTATAGATTAGAATGATTTTTAGTAATAACATTCTACATTTGATAAGCTATGTTTCATAATTTTTCTAAAATTTTTTTGAACTTATCTGGATGCCAAACGGATGCCATAATTCGGTCCTAATGCTTGCACATGCGGTGATCAGCACTTGCATGAAGAGGTGCAAGGATAGCATTCTTCCATGAGAATTTTATCACTATTTTTAATTTTTTAAAATTTAGATTGAATCCTAATCCATGTGATTTTTGAAGATTTTTTTGATTTGAGAAGAGATGTGAAAACATCCCTTCTTTGGTTGCATACGCGTAGACCAGGGTGCTGATCGACGTATCATGGATAAGAGTCTTTTTGCTTGAAGGAACTCTTATCTCTGATAATCAGATCAGATATGCCTTTTGGATAAGGCATGTCCCTCTCTTTTGGCTTCCCTCTGGTGGCTATAAATAGGTTGGGGTGCTGGGTATCCATGGAATCGAAGAGGGGTTTCCAATTTCTCTCCTGTTACTCTCTTTTCTTTCTTACAACTTATCTTAGTTTTAGGACAAGGCTTTGGGATTTAAGACAAGGCTTTGGGATTTAAGATAAAACCTTATCTGGTCCTAACAAGGGTTGTAAGGGTCCTAAAGAAGGAGAATCAAAAGTTCAAAGGAGGTTCTAAGAGGATGAGGTTAGGTTCTTGAAGAAACTTGACTGGTACGAGGCTAGTCGAGTTCTAGGGGCTAGAACTCTTGAAGCAAGGTGAAGAAGGAGCACTGTCTTTGGTTCAATTTTCGTGTGGATCACCATTGGAGGGTGGACACTTGGAGCCTTGTGAAAATTGAGATTAGTGCTACAGGTATTCTTCTTATCTTAATTTATATTTATTATGCTTTGATTATTATAGTTAAGAGTTTCTGGACATTAGGGCTTTCGGTGCATTGGGTATTTTGAATGAAAATTTTAAACACCTAACCCTTCTGCTGTGCCACCAGAATCCAACAGTACTTGCTAATCGGATCATCTAATCTACTCACATATCATATATACAAAAAATTAGATTAAATCTAAATTATATCAATTTTAATTTTTATATTAGATCATATCTAAAATCAAATCATAACACATCTCATGCATTGCTAAATTTAGATTTTAACTCTACATGCATATATGCTCATGTCATAACAAACCTTCGTTCTAATGCCAGTTGAAGGGAAGCATGGTGGTTTTGTGTATGTATTTTTAAAATTTTATAGTAGAATAAATATAGATTAAATAATTTAATTTATAATGTATGTATAGATCAAATCTAAAACTACTAAACAAAATCCATGACATGAACTAATATGCATGCATGTACATATGAAATCTAAAATTCAACAAGTATAGATCATATCTATTTATAATTAGATCATATCTAAATTATATTTAGATTATATCTAAATATGAATTGAGTTTAAAACTCCATATCTGAGTGTGGATAGTAGATCATCGTATTCAAAATCCATGGTAGCTGATTCTTCATGATGCTCGACAGTTGCACACGTGTCTAGCCTCTACAGATATCCAAACGAAGCCCATCTACTGATAGATGACCCCAGGAGTGCTAGCTCGCAAAGACATCATATTTTGGCTGATCTAAGAGAAACATAAAAAAGATGAAGAAAAGAAGATTCTCTCCTTTTTTTCTTGAATTCATGTATCAGATCTCTACGATAGAGATCAAGAGAAGAATCTTTTCTTCTCAATTTTTCCATGCACAAGAGAGAACATTTTTCTCTTTCTTTTACACCTTTAAGAAGAACCATTCTTCTTTAATTTTTTATGATAAAAATTAGATCTAATCAATTTTCTTATACTAAAAATTACATAAAATTTTAAGCTCTAGAAGAACCCAAAAGAGAGACCCAATAGAAGAACCATTCTTCTCTCTTCTTCTCTCTTTTACTCCTTGATCTAGAACTCTAGGAAGCCTAAATATTTAACCAAATTTTTTAAATATTTTTTTCTCTAAATCTTCATATTAGAAATTAGATTCAATCTGATTTTTATCTAAAAAAAAATAGAAAAAAATCTAGAAGAAGAACTTCTTCTTCTCCAAGGCCGTGTACAAGAAAGAAGACTCTTCTTCTTCCTTCTCTTTCTCTCATTGGGAAGAACATTTCTTCTCCAAATTTTTGCTGTAGAACCAGCAAGAGAAGCCTTCTTTGATGTCTAAAAATTAACAGCAAAAGTCTCACAAAATTTCTTCAAAAGGGATTGGGAAGAAAGCCTAGATGCATGGGACATGGGGCGTCCAACTCTTAGACGCCCCTCCTTTCTTTTTGGTGACCAAAAGAGGGAGGGATGGCTTCTTTTTTACACAGAAGAGAGGGGAGGATGTGGTACCTTGTGTGGGGTTGGACGCCCCTCCTTTCTTTTTGGTGACCAAAAGAGGGAGGGATGGCTTCTTTTTTACACAGAAGAGAGGGGAGGATGTGGTACCTTGTGTGGGGTGTGAGATATTCCACAGTGAAGAGGAGATGTGGCATGGAGACTTAAATAGATGGGTGAAGGGAGTTGGTTCAGTCCTATTTCAAATAAGGCTCATGAATCTTAGTCAAACTCTAACTAATTCTTGGACCCAATCCTAGCTAGTTTAGAAATTAGTTATAATAAACTAACTAATTAGATCCTAGCCCAATTATGAAATCAATTAGTCTCCAATCCAATTAGAGAATTAGTTAAATTAAAACTCCATTGATTCAAAGATTGATTCTTAATGGATATCAATGAAGTTATTGATCAATGGGGCTTGATCCAATCAAGTCTATTATCCAATAGAATTTGATCCAATCAAAGTTTATATCAAACTAAATTGAATCTTATTCAACTCAAAATTTGATTTACATTCCTAAGATCAATTGAAACAAGCTCTGTTATCCAATAGGACTGCATCCAATCAATCCAAAGTAAACCTACTGAATCCAATTCAATTAGATCTGTTCCAATCTTCATTGCTCAATCAAATTGAGCCAATAACAATCAAATTATTAATTAATTTTTTTTAATTTATCAATTATTAGTAAATAATTTATTTCAATTTTTTAAAAGATTAATCATCAATCACATTGATAATTAAATCCTTCAATAATTCATAATCATTGATCAGCCATTTAATTAGACGGTGCTTCTATATGTGTGACCCCATAGGTTCGAACCTAAGCTGGTAGCAAAAGAATAATTCTTGTACTAATCGATGTTACCATCTAGAAATAGTTTCTGACGTTCGGATAGGCTGGATATATGCCCAGCAATACTCTAGAACCTATGTGGATATAGTTATCATATAATTTATCTCTTTGACACTCGATGCTCAAGGATGACTTTGGGTTAAACTGTCAACCCAGGAAGAGTGGTCCACATTGTGTCTCAACCTCAAAACTCCTGTGACTCTTCACTAGGATTACTTTGGCCAAAGTTTTGTTAAACTGAAATATAGTGATGCATCATCTCTAATTTTACTTGGACGATCAATCTCATCTTGACTCGCACTCAGACTTCACAAGTACTTAACTGTACTCAAAAATCTTTCATCACTGAATTAAAAATTTAAATAGTCTAGCACCAAAGCACAGTGAGTTGCTTGTAAATCACCAAGACAGCCTTAGATCAGAGGGACACATACACCTATATCCCATCAGAGTAATGCTTGACAGCAGTGTGCTCTGAAAGTGATCATGCTCAGTAAAATATACTCCTACAAATCACCCATATGCCATATCCATGAACCACACACCTTGGTTGAGAGGACAACCAACTAATATGGCACACAACGACCTACACTCGATACAATTATCATCTTTGTAATAATTATATCATTTGATCATGAATAAAATTTAAGAACCATACAATAAATCCTCTTTTATCATTTTGAAAGTAGCTCTAAGGGCTTCATCATAACAAATGAGTTCTATTTAGGAAGATGTATTCCTTATGATGAATCTTGCTAGATAATATTTATAATTTTATAATTCATATATATGTATGGAGCACAATCATCTAAATCTAGATAATTAACTTTAAGATATAATTTTTAACATGAGATGTTTGAAGAAAAAAGAAGAGATCAGCTGTCAAAGTTGCTTACAGAATAGCACCTCCAAGTTTTTGATCAGCGTCAGTCTTCGTGTAGATTTTTTTATAGAGGTCAGATGATTTTGTGTAGCTATGAGTGATTTGAGAAACATCTTTTTCAATTGTTGGACCAGAGAAAATTAATATCAAAATTATTTGATAATATTTTTTATTTTATCCTAATCGCAATGTTAGATCTAATAGTTAGATCTAGAATTTTAGTATCGATGAGATCGATATATTTTTATTTTTAGATCTAAAATATATATTTTTTATATTTAAATCATGATGTAGTAGTCTAAGATTAGATCTTATGCATATGATTAGGATTAAATTATTTAATTTTTTATTTTTACTACATAAAAATTTTAAAATTGCATGCATAGCACTACTGCATATTTCCTTCAAATGTATCTTATCATCAACTAATAGGTATAGAAGTTTCTATCCTATTTAAAAAATATATTAATTTTATAGATCAATTAAAGTAATCAAACGATATACAATAGGGGTCGAAAAGAATTTTTATAGTATTTTTTCTTAGTGCTCTCTACACAACTGAAGATGTGTGGGGAGAACTAAAAAAAAATATTATCTAAAATTTCTTTTGAATCTTCAGCATACCATTTGATTACTGTAATGATCTATAGAATTACTTATATTTTTTAAATTATTCATACTGGACAATCAATTGACCAATGTATATAATTTTTTCATCCATATAAAAATATATAAATGCATGGATACAGTAGAATGTATACATTAATCAAATGATAAGTCTATAGTTTCATGCAAGATAATTTTCTTTCAAAATTAGCATCTAATTAATTACTTAAATTAACACCTAATTATGGGATGTCGTAGAATATAAACTCGATCCTTATGCGAAGACTGGCTGCCCTGGACACTGGTTGGGACCTGATGCCCGAGTGTGCAGGGCATGCCCCGGCCCCATGTTTGCAATGCTACTTGGCACCTTCCAATGGCCTGAGCACATAGAGCATATGAGGGTTGGATGCCTTGGACGCCAGCTAGAACTTTAGGCTCGAGCGCACAGGACACATCCTAGCTCCATGTTCATAATGCTGACCGACACCTTCTCTTGGCCTAAGTGTATAGGGCGCATGGGGGCTGGATGTCTTGGACATCGCTAGGACTCGAGAATCGAGAACACAAGGCATTCCCCTATCCCATATTTGCAATGCTACCCGACACCTTCCCTCGGTCCGAGTGCTCTGCATGCCGAGATCCAAGTCTCGTGCTTCTAATTAATTAATTAAATGCTTAACTAATTAATTAAATAAATATTTAATTAATTAGTTTTATAACACCTAATTATACTTAATTAACATAATTTAAATAAAAAAATTAACTTTTAGTGATAGCATTAGTGATTTAAAAAAATTAACTTTTAGTGATGGCATTAGCCATCGCTAATACTCATAATAGAAGGTGGGCTACTGCGTAGGGACTGAGGGTGAGGGGATGGCTCAGAGATGTGGCCGTAGAGATGAGGGTGCGGAGATGGGGTCACAAAAAAGCTATGCTGGTTAGGGCCATGTGGTCAGGTTGGTGGGGTAGAGGCTGGCGAGGTCGGGGCGGAGGGATGGAGCCATGGGAAGGTGGCACTGTTTGGGGCCGCATGGTCAGGTCGATAGGGCAGGAGTCAGAGAGGTCAGGGCTGTGGGAAGACAGCACTGGTCAGAGCCGCATGGTCAGGGCAGTAGTCAGTGAGGTTGGGGCCACGTGGTCAGGCCAACAGGGTAGGAGACAGTGACGTTAGGGCCACGAGCTGGGGGTGACATGGCAGGGGCCACAAGGTCGGGCCGACGAGGGGGGATGGGGTCATAGGAAGGCGATGCATGTCAAGTCCATGGGAAGGCAGCATGGGTCGAGGTCGTGGGGTCAGGCCGATGGGGTAGGGGACATGGGCTAGGGGTGGTGGGGCAAGGGTCATGAGGTCGGATCGATGAGGTTGGGATCGAAAGGGTTGGGGCAGCCACGGGCATGGCCGAAGCATGGGCTCGGTGCCACGGGATGTCGGAGCGCATGGGGAAACCACCAGGAAAGAGGCACCAGGGAGGAGGGGGTACCATCAGGAAGGAGGCACCGACGAGGGGGGGAAAACTATGCAAGCTCGGGGTCGCGGGGCATTGGAGCGCAGGGAGAGGGGAATCATCGGGAAGAAGGCATCGACGAGGGGGGAATCGTCGGGAGGGAGAAGGTGCCGATGAGGGGGGAATTATGGGAAGGGTAGGGGATGAGGCATGGGAGAGAAAATTTTTTTCTTTCCCGCAAGCCGGGGGGGTGTATTTTAGGCGGACTATTAGCAACGGTGAAACTGACTGTCACTAATGTTGTCGGTGAAGGTATTAGCGATGAAAACCTTCCGTCACTAAAAATTAATCACTGTCACTAACACTTTTATCAAAAAAAATATTTTTTCATAATTTTTTAAATAATTTTTTTTTCAAAATTATTAGCGATGGCAAATGATGACATTGCTAATGCTGTCGGCAAATTTGTTGCTAAAAATTAACCACTATCGCTAATACTTTTATCAAAAAAAAAATTTTTCATAATTTTTTAAATAATTTTTTTCAAAATTATTAGCGACAGTAAATTTTTTCATCACTAATAGTTATTGATAATTAATTAATTTAATTATAATTATAATTAAAAAACTTTTTTTAAAATTTTAAATTTATTAGCGATGGTTTTTATTGTCACTAATAGTTCTTTTCCATCGCTCATACTATTAACAATGACTAATTTTTTGGATAATTTTTTTGATGGTTAAAGATTATTATTAGTGGTGGCTTGATTTTTCATTACTAATGCCATCACTAATACTTCAAATTCTTGTGGTGCTAGGGATTTAGCCTAATCTAGGACAATCCCCACGTATCCCCTAACAAGGATAAGTCCATTCTTTCTAAGGATGAGAAAGATTATTAGAGTCTGCTCGACATCAAGGTGCCTGAGCTAAAGGAGCTACTTTCCAAGCAGAATCTCTATGACGTCGGTATTAGAATGGTGTTGCCTTGGGGTATGATCAGCATCCTTTTTGATTCAAAGAATTTTTTTCACTATTGTTAGAACTTAAACTAACCACTTTTTTTTTGGGTTTTATGGTGATGAGGCCGATCTTTTCATCCATCAAATTGGCTTTAGAGAGGTAGATGGGCTCTTTAGGTGGGGAGTCCTTATTGAAGAAGTCGAGGAGCACCTAGCCAAGGATTCTTGCCCTAGATCCGACCTTGGTGCCATTTGTTGGAACGTTAAATGCTGATCTCATGGAAATCGAGGATGAATCGGTGGTGGTCGAGACTTCTTAATCTGTTGCACCGATAACTTTGGAGTTAGCTCGAACTCTCTCCCCATTAGCTAGCCAGCTCTTGATCTGTCATGCCAACAACTTTAGAGTTAGCTTGGACTCCATGCCCTTCAGCTGGTCGGACTTCACCTCCTTCGATAGATGACGGACATCGTTCCCACCCCGCTCTACCCCACACCATCTCCTTCAATATAGAGTAGGCCAGTGAGGTTTGAGGTGGACCCCTCCATGTTTAGGAGTGAAGGGGGATTTGTTATTGTAGCAAGGAGGGTGTAAAGTGACAACTCTATACTTTGGAACGTCTAACTTGCCCAAGAGTTGGTGAAGATGATTTTGTTGCCGACCGACTGATCCGAAAGGAAGGCTCATTCTTTGGACGAGGTCATCGGTGCTTCCTATGTGGGTCTCCTCGGGGTGAGTCTTTTGTTGTCTAGACTTGCCTTCATCTTCTATTCGTGGTTGCTAACCCAACTTTTTCAATGTAGTTGGTGCATGACATAACCATCCTCAGCGAGAGCCTGGTCAGCTTCAACTAGATGAGGCTCTCCTCGAAAGAAAGGCTCAGGATGTCCAAGGCCTATGTGAAAGAAACAGAGGAAGTAAGGTAGGTTGCCGAGGAGGCAAGGCAAGCTGCCAAAGATGTGAAGGGGGCAGCTGAAGAAGGGGCCTATTGAGCTAGGTCCAAGCTCTAAATAACTTAGAAGAAAGTCGGGGCCTTGGAGGGCCTAATGGCCATTGAGCATGGTGCCGTCGAGGTGCTTCATTAGAAGGTGATCGAACTTGAGAAGGCCTTGGCACTTGGGGAAGTAGGTATCAAGGCTATCGAGGATAGGGCAGGACTCATTAAGGCCAAAGTTGAGGAGGGGAAGGTGAAGGCCATCATCAAGGCCAAACTTAAAGGTATCAAGGAGTTCAAGACTTCGATAGAGTTTGAGAATGAGGTTGCTAAGGGCTCCTTGGCAGCCTACGTGTATGGCTTGGAAGCCTGTAAGATGTGATTGGGTCAAATGATTTTTAGAGAATGGATAAGGTTGCATGCAAAGATTTCAAAAATAATTTTGAAATAGTGGAAGCAGATCTAGGTTAAACCCTTTAACCCTACATGCAATAGATCGTATCTAATTCTACTTGTGCTCATATCTAAGACATGCATATAATTTAAAAATTAAAATTAAAATACTGAGATCGGATCTCAATACCTTGCATGGGATGAACTATACCGTAGCCGATGATCATAGATCTGAACAGTTTGTCTAGCCACGTACGTGTCCGACTTTCACAGGTATCCACACGAGGACTTGTTCTGATTAGAAGTAAGATAATCTTTCTAGGGTACTAGCTCCCTTACAAAGATCTCCTCTTTGATGGCTGATCTAGTTCTCTCTCAGATCTCACAGACTCTCTTGAGAGCTAAGAAGAACAGAGAGAAAGAAAAGGAGGAAGAAGGCTAGGCATGAGACCATAATTTTTTTTCTCAATTTTTCTCTTTTTCTCATACTCTAGGCATCCAACTTTTAGACCATATTTATAAGGAGGGATTAGGGTTTTGGAAGGGGCAGCCACACCATGACATGCCAAACAATTTTGGAGCGTCCAACATTATTTGCACCAAGAAAGGTTTTGCATGAGAAAGAAATCAAATTCTTTCTCACACCAACCTCAATGCTAAAAGGAAAAGGATTGGTGCCACAAAGATTTCCTCTTATCCCTTGATTCCTTTCCTTCCTTATCCTAATCACTTGATTTGAATCAATTCAAAATAGGAAAGGATAAGGATGATGAGTCATGAAGAGTGCCACCCCACCCCTTCTTGCACCCTCTCTATCTCATGCAAAAACTCCTCATGCTAAAATATTTTTCCATGAGAAACTTAGGCATGGAATCCTAGGGCATGCAAGGGGAGAGAGGGTCCTAGAGATTTTGGACTTTGGGTTTCCTATTTTGGTTTAAACCAAATTAATTTGGTTTGGTCTCAAAAGAAGAGGGAACCTAATCCAATTAGAAACCCAATTTTCTAAATCAAATCCTAATCTAAATAGAAATTAACTGTACCTAAATCTTGATCAAATCAAGAATTATTTTCTCTTACAATTAGGCTTGATCCAATCAAATCCAATCCAAGTCAAAATGAATCCAATTTAATTAGACTTGATCCGTACCTCATTGCTCAATCAAATTAAGCCAATTAGCAATCTAATTACTAATTAATCTTTCTATAATTTACTAACACTTAATAAATTACATAATTATAATATTTGCATAAGGTTAATCATCAATCAAATTGATGATTTTATCCATCAATTATTTTTAATCGTTAATTAACCATCTGATCGGACAAGAACATCTTTTGTACGTGACCCCATAGGTTTCATTCTACTAATAGTGAGATATATTGTGATCTCCATAATAATATCATCAAATTTTTTTTCAATAAATTGGAACAATTCTAACTCTGCCCTTTGAGAGACATCGATTATCAAGATAATACCCAATGAGTCCCATAATCCATCAGTGATACCTAGTAGTATGTAGTGGCAATCCAGCAGAATGAAAGTATGAACCTCTAGATATAATTACCATGTGATTCAGTCTATTTATCATGAGTTTCAACTTGATAGAGGTAATAGAAAACTCGTCAAACTCCATCATTAGTCATATGCCAGATTGGCTTGACTTGAGTTCACTTATGAATCCTATGAAAACTTCTTTCCACCATTCACACTTGCTTCGATCGAAGACCTTCTAAACTTAGTCTCACAAATCGCATAAGACTTCTTCTTTTCTATCAAGATCGATAGATTCTATCTAGATGCATCCTACTCCTAATAATGAATCTGAACCTACTGTAGCCAACATACACAGTAAGGACTCGAATGGCTAAAGACTAAAAAAATATACAGTCAAACTCAGTAATCTCGCTGTGAATAGTCGATGATACCATAGGTCAAAAGACCACTCACACTACTGTAGCATCGAGATAATCACTGACGAGTGAGTAGACATCTAAGAGGTTTCTCGTGTTGGTCACGTTCAGTGTAAGTTATTCTCTAACAAGCACCTGTGCTCTCATCTTAGTGTCCCTATGCTACAGACTCGAGACTTATCTATCTAGAAGGAAGGTGATCTTTGCACCGATCTTAAATGGATTGATCACTATCCTCCTGATGATTCTTTGATCGAAAGTATTTAAAAATTAACTACTAATAATTGTATGTCTCAAATTCTCAATACCTTGAGAATATATAAAATCATCTTTATTAATTTTTAGATAAATTATGGATACATAAATATGATTGAAACAAAATTATCCTTTATTAATAATAAAAGTTTTATCAGTACAAAAATAGGCCATAAAAATAATAATATGTTAGATAACAATTAGCTTCGAGGGCACTCATCTAATAAACTCATCTATGGCATCGCTATTGTTGTAGTGTAGTGCAATGGCATCCGATGGCATCACATCTAGCTCCGTAACGAACTTCTTAAACTAGAATACTTCCTTAGCAGCTTCAGAGGTGGCAATGTACTCGACATCCATGATCGAATTTGTAATGACCGACTGTTTGAAACTCTTTCAGCAAATCGATCCTCCATTACACAGAAAAATACATCCCGATGTAGAATTTCTGTCATCGATATCAGACATAAAGTCTGAATCAATGTATCCCTCCACTTTCAGTTTTGATCCTCCATCAAAGATAAAGAATAAATCCTTAATCCTTCTCAAGTACTTAAGAATATTCTTTACAGCAATCCAATACTTCACCTAGATTCACCTGATATCTACTCGTGATACTCACAACAAGAGCTATATCAGGTCATGTACATAATATGACATACATGAGGCTTTCTATTACCAAAGCATAAGGGATCTTGCTCATGTGTTGGATCTCCTCAAGTGTGTCAGGGCACATCTTCTTGGAGAGATGAATACCATGCCTAAGAGGCAAGAGATCTTTTTTGGAGTTTTTCATGCTAAATCTCTTCAGCATCTCCTCTATGTACATTCGCTATAAGAGTCCTATCATTTTCTTAGATCTATCCCTATAGACCTTTATACCAAGAATGTAAGAAGCTTCTCTCAGGTCTTTTATGGAGAATTCCTTTGACAACCTTATTTTGATCGATGTCAACATGGGCATATCATTTCTAATTAGGAGAATGTCATCCACATACAATACGAAGAATGTGACAGTACTCCCACTGACCTTTTTGTACACACATGGCTCTTCCTCATTTTTGATGAAATCAATGAAGGAAAGGAAAATAGTTTCTCTTCGGATAGCTCAGATTGCATCTAAAATTTTTTATTAATCTATATGAATAAGGATTAAATCTTTACTTGATTAGTAGTAGAATCAAAGATCAAATCTCTAAAAATTTGAAAAAAATCTTCACAGAGGCCTAGATGTGTAGACCCTTTACTCGCACACACGCAGACGCCGTAGGAAAGTGGGATGAACTTCGATCAAATCACCTTCACAATCTAATAAAATGAGAGAGGAGAGGTGCTGGTGTGACCCTCACACCAGCAAGAAAGATGCCCACAAGAGGGCCCACGACAAGGGAGGAGGGGTGGCACCAAAGGGGAGAGGCCAAGGAGAAGAAGAAGGGCTCGTCTCTTCTCACATCTCTCTCTCTCTTTCTCTCTTCTCTCAATTCAATTTGTTCGCTATACATCCATAGGTAGAGACCCTCTCTATTTATAGATGAATTTATGATCCAATAAGTATAGAACTCCTAACTCAAACATACTTTGAATCAGTCTAATACTCATGAAAGAAGGACTCCTACATGAGATAGTATTGCCATCACATATGACAACCACATTGCATCCAATCCCTCACCCACATGGGATGCCCATAATGAGGAAGCTTCTAGGTATTGGTCAAATCATAAGAGAGGAGAATCTTAGTGCAAGTAAGATTTTTCATATCTCATCCAAAATGGATTTGATTCGAATCCAATTCGAAGCTGGTTCAAAATAATTTTGAAAGACTGTTAATCCCAAACTCTTTAAGACTTTTGTATTAAGTCTAATCTAGATTTTAGATCCAATTAAGTCTAATTAATTTAGATCTTATCTAAAATTAATCAGTACTTAAATTCAATCTTTCATATACTCCATGGATCATAGATCAAAAACTGTTCATCCGTGGGATCGAATCGAAACCTCATGTGTAGTGTTGGCTAGACATAGTCAATTCTTCAATCTCATTTGATCCATAACTTAATTCTCAATCAAGTTAGCTTATATGTTCAATCAAGTTAAGTACTTTCAAATTAGATACATAAACATAAGCCAATACTTTCCTACGGTGTCTAACTTGTGTGTGTAACTCTATAGGTTCAAACACTAGGTTGGTAGTACAAAAATTGATTTTTGCACTAATCGAGATACCATGTAGCAATGATTTCTGATATCCAAATAGATTGAATTATCATAAAAAAAATTTTTAGAACCCATACATATGGTTACCGCATAATTCATCCTTTTGAATCTGAATGCTCTAGGATGGTCTCAGGTTAACTGTCAACTGAGATGCTTCATCCATATTGTATTTTAACCTTTCAAATTCATCTCATAGATTACCCTGGTCAAGGCTTTACTAAATTAAATATAGCGATACATCAACTCTAATAATTTGGAGAGATCAATCTCATTTTGATCCACACTCAGACTTCGTAAGTATTTGATTGTACCCAATAGCCTTCTATCGCTGCATTAGAAATCCAGATAGTCTAACATCAAAGCACAGTGAGTTACTTGCAAGTTATTATGATGATCTTAGGTCTGAAGGATACTTATATCTATGTGCTTCACGAGCAGCTCTTGATAGCAGAATGCTCAGCAGATGAGTCACCTGTTCAGTGATGATGTGCTCCTATATCTCACCTGTATGCCATACCCTTGTCACCATACTCCTTGGTTAAGAGGACAACCAACCCATATGGCACACAATGATCTCCACTCGATAAACATCATCATCCTATAATAACGTATCATTTGATCGTGAACATGTTTAAGAACTATACGATAAATCCTCTCTTGATCGTATACTAACATGGTTCTAAGAACTTTATCACAGCATAAGAGTTCAAAGAAGATATAACTTTGTGATGAAAAATACTAGAATAATTATTATTCATTTATCAATAATTCATATACAAAGATGAACTCAATTATCATACTATTGATTTTAGGATACAGTTCCCAACAACTCTCACTTAGACTAAAGCCAATTAGGGTAGTATCTTATGCCCATCTTCCATTTGAAGCCATTGAACTCTTTGATCTCGAGAGCTTTAGTGAAGGAGTTGGCTAGGTTCTCCTTTCCATCGATCTTTTGAAGCTCGACATCACCTTGATTCATGATCTCTCACACCAGGTGATAGCGACGTAGAATATGCTTGATATGATGGTGTGATTTTGGTTCTTTCATCTGAGCTATGGCACTGGAGCTATCATAGTACAGTAAGACAGGGCCATCAATAGAAGGTGTAACTTCCAGCTCCATGATGAACTTCTACAACCATATCACTTCCTTTGCAGCATTTGATGCAGCATTGTATTTCACTTCGCATATAGAATCGGTCACAGTATGTTGCTTGGAACTCTTCCAGCAAATAGCTCCTCTATTCAGAGTAAAAACATAGCCTGATATAAGTTTGCTATCATCACAATCTGACTGAAAACTAAAATCAGTATATCTCATAAGTTTCAGATCAGTGTCTTCATAGATAAGCTATTGGTCTTTAGTATTTCTCAAATACTTAAGAATTACTTTTACAATCTTCCAATGCTTCTCACCCGGATCAGACTGGTACCTACTCACTACCCCTAGTGAATAGGCCACATCTAACCTCATACATGTCATTGCATACATGATAAATCCACTGCTGAAGCATATGATATTCTACTCATACGCTCTCTCTCCTCAGGAGTTATCGGACAAATTTTCTTAGAAAGAGTAATTCTATGGCCTATCAAAAGTAGCCTTTCTTAAAATTATCCATATTGAACTGCTTCAATAAGGTATTTGATCACTGTCGTAGGCGATCAAGAATAAAAATCAACTTAAACTATATAGATAGGATGAGTCGGGATTATTTTCATAAGAATTTAAGGTAATTATTTTTTTTTTTAAGAAGAAATAAAAGAGAATTGATTGTAGAAGGATTAAACAGAAATAGAATAGCAAGAACTGAATTAAAAGTGTAAATTAATTTATAAAAAAAAATTTCAGAGAAATAACTCAAAAATTTTGAATCCACCATGCAAATTAGATTTATTTATTTTTTATGTTGTAATATTAATTCTTATGATTAAGATATTAGCATAGCTTATCTCTAAGGGATACAGACTGTATCAGTAGATTACCGCTCATTCTGTTAGAGTATAAACTATCTAAATTTAATTATAAGATATAAGATTTAATCTAATATATCATGATCTATCTTTCTTAAGTACGTACCGTATCCAAAGATCATGGCACGTCAGTATAGGGTATAGGCCGTGTAGGCTAGATCAATACCTCAGAAAAATAAAAAGATATGAAATAAAAGTATAATTTTATTGTATAAAAATTAAATATAAGAAAAAAAATAAAATCTCATTTACAAACTTCATCATATTCTTGGATTGAAGAGATTTAGCCACGCATCAAGATCTCTAGCTCCATAATCTCTCAATATTTGATCCCTAAAGCTCCTTGATTTTTTTCTCTATTTTTTTTTACTTTTTCTCTAATTTTTCTCCCCTCTCTACTTATTCCCAGATCTCCTATTCATAAGTGATTTTTTACCTTTTTCAGATCACAAAAGGAGTCTCAAAACCCTTAGAAATTGTATTATACTTGTATAAGTTAATTCTGGCCATCGAATTGCCTTTGAATCACCCAGATCAGCTCAAAATCTGATGTTTTAATCTTTATCAAAGTCGGATGCATTTCTGATTGTCTGAACACACTTCAGATGGGATTCTAGCTATCGGATCATGCAAAATCATTCCTATTCAAAGTCGGGAGCCACCACAGCCGTCAGATCATGCGATAGATGGAATCTGGGCCCTCATATTGCACCCAAGAATCTTTGTTACACTCGAGAATACTATCAGCCATTCGATCTGGGTCGAGATGAACATGGACCATCGGATTGCATGAAATCATCTCCACCCATCGTGGACCGTGCTTGTGGACCGTGAAATGTTTCAAATGGACTGTGAACTTGATTCTGTGGACTGATCGACCAGTCCACCATGCACCGAAGGTAATTTTTGATATTTTTTAGGATATTTTCTCTTAATTTTTGCTACCATTTTTGCCTAAAAAATAAAAAAAAATATGCATTAAATTTTTCAAAAATTTATCATTATTTTGTTGCTTAAATTATTCAATTAAATTGACATCTATTTTTCATAAATATATTTTAATTTTATATATTTTTTTAAATTATTTATTTTTATGAGAAAATTAATTTATTCATGAAATTAGATTTTTAAGAAGATGTTAGCACCATAAATTATCAAAAATATCTTCAATAAATATAAAAATATACCACTTATCATACTTTCCCACTTGAACTTCGCTCGTCCTCAAGTAAAGAAAAGATTTAGAATTAAGTACCTTTTAATTTAACATTTTAAATTTCACCAAATAATATTAAAAAGAGCCACTGATGTTCAGTAGAGCGTGAATGAGGTATGTCATTAGAGTATTAATATTAATCAATATAAGAGTTAAACTAAGAATACTAAATTTTTTTTAAATTTTTTTAAATTATTCTTACCTTTATCTCCAAATCATTAACCTCATATGGACATGTATATTGTTACTTCTGTCCTTCATTTATTATTATTGTTGTTATTATTTTTTTTTTATGTCGTATCGCTATTGAGTGTCTTAACTCCTTAAGCTTTCTGTTTGACCCATATAGCGAGTTTTCAGTCAATGACTCTCAAATCAGATAGCTTTAGGGCACTAGGTATAGAATACCCTTCGCACCTACTTGCTCGAATCAAACAGGCTATGAGTTAAAACTAGCTTTACAGCAAAGCTTCTTTGTCCTTCATATTTTTTGACATGAAACTCAATGCTTACTTAGGTAAAGAGATCGGTTACTCAGCATGAAGTACTTAGAAACTCTTTTTTTTAATATTAAATATATAAAAAATATATAGTTATCTTACATAAATCTATAAGAAGTAAACTCTTCTTTGATGCTAGTAGAAAAATTTAGAAATACTCAAAAAAAATTGTTTAAGTTATAAATCTAACTTCTTATTGAGTTTTCTTAATATTTGATCCCTCGATATCTCACAAACTCTCTAATCTGTACATCAATTTTTTTTAAAAAAATACTTGATTTAATTTGATTCTTAAGTATAATCAGGTACTTAAATGCTAAAAACTAATTTACTTGAGAATTTTAAAAATTTAAATTTTAAAAATTTTTTATTATTCTTCCCTCCAACTTAATCGACATCGTCCTCAATAGAGTAAAAAAAATAAAGGATGCATAAAAAGAGAAAGAAAAAGAGAGATGTCACCTGATCCAGAAGTATGAAGCAAGAATCGATTAACCTAAACAAAATGCAAAAGAAAGCAAAAATAAAAGCTAAAACTGGGTTGCCTCTCAAAAAATGCTAAATTTTAAGTCTTCAGTCAGACTGAACCTGAGATACAGAATCAATTAGAATAAATAGGCTCATGAAGAACCATGGCCTCCTCCTCAATTTCAGTAGGAAATTCCAAGAATGGTTTCAATCATTGTCTATTTACTTTAAAAGTAGCACCATTGCTTGAATTTTTGATTTCTACAGCTCCATGAGAAAACTTCTTTTACTATATAGGGCCTTGTCCATCTAGATCTAATTTTTTTAGAAAAAAAATATAGCCTAAAGTTATACAAAAGAACTTTTGATCAAGTGTAAAAATTTTTCTTAGAATTGCTTTATCATGAAATACTTTAGTTCGTTCTTTGTATATTTTAGCATTTTAATATGCCTCATTTTTTTATTTCTTCTAGTTCATTTATTTGTAGCTTTCTTTGATGTCCAGCCTCATCTAGGTCCATGTTCAATTATTTTATGGCCCACATAGCCTTATGTTCTAGCTCAACTGGCAAGTGACATGCTTTACCAAACACAATCCTGTAAGGTGACATTCCTAGAATGGTCTTGAAAGCTGTGCAATAAGCCCAAAGTGCATCGATTAGCTTCAATGACCAATCTTTTCTATTGGTATTAACAGTCTTTTCCAAGATTTGTTTGATTTGGCGATTTGAAACTTCTACTTGCCCACTGGTTTGCAGATGATAGGGTGTGGCCAATTTGTGATTGATGTTATATTTTTTCATCAAGAACTCAAAGGATCGATTGCAAAAATATATTCCCCGATCACTTATAATAGCTCTAGGAATACCAAAATGAGAGAAGATATTTTTTTAAAAAAATTTGATAACAATTTTGCTATTATTTGATCTACATGGTATAGTTTCTACCCATTTGGACACATAGTCAACCGCCACTAGAATGTACTCATTTCCAAAAGAGTTTGGAAATGATCCCATAAAATCAATCCCCACACATTAAAAGTCTTAACAACTAGGATCGGATTTAATGGCATCATGTCTCTTTTTGTGATTTGTCCTACTTGTTGACATCTAGAATAGCTTTTACAATACTCATGTGCATCCTTAAAAAGGGTGGGCCAATAGAATCTACATTGAAGAACCTTTACAGCAGTCTTTTTGGATCCAAAGTGGCCACCACAGGCTTGGTCATGACAAAAGGATAGGATGCTTTTAACCTCATGGTCTGGTACACACCTTCTAATGACTTGGTCAGAACATTGCTTAAACAGATATGGATCATCCCAAATAAAATACTTTACTTGGGCAAAGAATTTGTGCTTGTCTTGAGTAGTCCAATGAGAAAGAATCCTATCTGTGGCTAAATAATTGATAATATTAGCATACTATGGTTTTACATTCACAGCCATGAGTTGTTCATTAGGAAAAAACTTTTCTATTGCTGGTTCATTAGAGGGTGCATCTATCAATTGGGACAGATGATCAACTACTACATTTTTAGTTCTTTTCTTATCTCTGATTTCTAAGTCAAATTTTTGAAGAAGTAAAATCCATCAGATTAGGTGTGCCTTGGCATCTTTCTTTATTAAGAGATATCTAATGGCTGAGTGATTAGCGTATATAATGACATATGAACCAACCAAATAGGATTTAAACTTTTTTAAGGCAAAGACAATAGTCAAGAACTCTTTCTCTGTTGTGGAATAATTAAGCTGCACGTTATTAAAGATTCTACTGGCATAGTAAATAACTCATGGCAGCTTATCAATTTTCTATCCTAAAATGGCTCCAATGGCTTGATTTGATGCATCACACATAAGTTCGAAGGGCTGAGTCCAGTCAGGTGGATGAATGATGGATGCAGATGTCAGTATTTTTTTAAGATATTTAAATGATTCATGACACTTAGGAGTGAAATCAAATTTGACATCTTTAGCTAAAAGATTAGTCAGTGGCTAGATTATCTTGCTAAAATTCTTTATAAACCTCCTATAGAAACCAGCATGTCCTAAAAATGAGTGGATTTCTTTGATTGATCTAGGTGGTGGAAGATTTGTAATCAAATCTACTTTGGTTTTGTCTACTTCAATACCTTTCTTTGAGATAACATGGCCAAGCACTATGCTTTCTTTGACCATGAATTAGTATGTTTCTCAATTAAGCACTAAGTATTTTTCCTTACACCTTTCTAAGACTAGCCTAAAGTGATATAGGCACTCGGAGAAGGTGGAGCCAAAGATAGAAAAGTCATCCATAAAGATTTCTAGAAATCTCTCGATTATGTCAGAAAAGATACTGACCATGCACCTTTGAAAAGTAGATAGGGCATTATATAAGCCAAAGGGCATCCTTCTATAGGCAAAGATTCCAAATGGACAGGTAAATGTAGTCTTCTATTGATCCTCTGGTGCTATAGGAATTTGATTATAGCTAGAGTATCCATCCAAGAAATAATAGAACTCGTGTCCAACTAATCTCTCCAACATCTAGTCAATAAAAGGTAATGAAAAGTGGTCTTTTCTTGTGGCCGTATTCAGTTTTCTATAATCAATACAGACTCTCCATCTAGTTTGAACTCTAGTTGGCACAAGTTCATTGGTTTCATTTTGGATCACTGTAACCCCAGACTTTTTAGGGACCACTTAGATTGGACTAACCGATGAACTATCTGAAATAGGGTAGATAATTTCATTGTCTAATAACTTGAGAATCTCATTCTTCACTACCTCTTTCATAACTGGGTTAAGTCTTCTTTGAGGGGGTCTCTAATTGGCTTGGCTTCCTTGTCACGCCCCCGACCCGAGATTGTGAATCGAGGGTCGTGGCAACTGCCGCACACTCATGAAGAACTCTCTCCATAAGCATGCAAGGCATCTCATCACGATATCAATGCATCGCAGCGGAATAAATTCAAATAATTATTATTCAACTCTAATTCAAGTAATTAAATCAAATGTCTTACATCCAATAAAATTTTTGCTAAAAAAAAATAAAAACAATAGATCTAAGTTCAATGAAGTTGACAATGCTAAATCTCGCCTCTAAAAGCTCTGTCCCAATATTTCTTCCCACATTCGAAATTAATTATCTGAATCTGAAAAATAGAAAGAAAGGTAATGAGCTAGATAGCTCAGTAAGTAACAAGTATCTCTACCAGATATTCAGATATTATTTAATTTTCAAGAACAATGCCACAAATAACATAAAAATATATTTCATACTGATTTAATGCAAATCCAATATTTTCAAAAATTCACACATAATATAATCATAAATCCGATTCGATTCAAAACACTCGTAACTCAACAGCCTCGACTATGACCAACGTTTAACCCCCATTGGCGGGGTCCACAGAATACCAGCGCACAACCCCCACTGGCAGGGTCCAGAAATACCAGCGCACAACCCCCACTGGCAGGGTCCACAAATACCAGCGCACAACCCCTACTGGCAGGGTCCACAAAGTACCAACGTATAATCCCCATTGGCGGGGCCCACTGAAACATAGTTAGGCTGAGAGCATAAATCCGATCTATATCAAAACACTTAGTACCATAATATATATCATAATCTTTCACTAAACATGTGCATAAATCGATATACCATAACATTTCAAAAGCACTTTTCTTTCAAAACATAATTTCATAAATCATGCATAATTTCAGAGAATAATCATTTATTTTCAGAATAAATATGGAATATCTCGAGAAGATGATTCATTACTTACCTTTCACGGAGCACTGAATGAAAAGATCAACTAACTTCTAGGAGATTCTTCCGTGCCTATTATCCAAAATTATATTTTTACATTAATTTTAATTCAAAATTAAATCTAACAAATCCCAAAATCAAAATCTCGCTTAAAATCAGACTCGTCTCTAAACTCGATTAGAATCATCAAATGAAGCCTTCCACTACGCTAATCTTAGAAGGATAACTTTAGAGAGAGAGAAATCCATCAAGAGAGAGAAATAGGCTAGAGAGAGAAAATTCTAGAGAGAGAAAGTAGAGAGAGAAAGTCCAATTTCAGAGGGAGAAAAATCAGGGTTCAGTCTGAAAGAAGAGAGAGAAACTCTCTCTCTCATCAATTTCAATTTTTTATTTATTTATTTATTTATTTATTTACTTACTTATATATATATACATATATATATATATATTTATTTATTTATTTTTATTACTATTATTTTTTTTGTTCTTTTCTTTTTGTTCTTTTTGTTCTTTTTTTTTTTCTTTCCTTTTATTTTTTTTTCTTTTTCTTTTTCTTCTTTTTCTTCTTTTCTTTTTCTTTTTCTTTTCTTTTTCTTCTTCTTCTTCTTCTTCTTCTTCTTTTTCCTTGGTTCCTTCCAGGCCGAACAGGGGACGGTGGGGGTTCTCCGGCCTTGACCGGCCGTTCGGGCCACGATCGCCGCGGCGGAGGCCGGCGGCCACTCCCCCGGTCACGGAGGAGGGTGGCCGACGATCAATTCCGATCGCCGGTGCCGGAAACTTCAAGGAAAAGAGACCCAAAAACAGAGGTCCCTTTCCCGACCGAAAATCGGCGACTTTTGTCGCCGGCAGCCGCGCACAATTGCACGGGGAGGAAGAAGAAGAAAGAGGAGAAGAAGAGGGGAAACTTACCTTAACCTCCGGTGACCTCACCGGTGAGAAAACACGGCGAGAACCCGAACGATATCCACGGCTTCGATTTGAGAAAAATGGAGAGAAAGAGAGAGGGAGGAGGTCGATCTTCAGTCTAAAGGGGAAGGGGTCTTCTTATAGAGAGTCCTAGGACTCCGAAGGGTCCTAGGATTCCTGATTCGCTTGGGTTTCGCCGGAGAAGAAGACTCCTATCGGGAGTCTTCTTCCCGGTTGCTCTGTTTTTTTTTTTTTTTTTTTTTTTTTTTGGCTGGGCTGGGCTTGGTTGGGCTGATTTTGGGCTATAACATTCTTCACCCCTAAAAAAAAATTTCGTTCTCGAAATTTTTCATACCTGTCATCATTGTATTGGAAGCCTGTGGATTCTGTTGAGTAAGCGCATAAACTCTTCCCTGGGTTTTAGAAATCTGTCCGCCACCCTTATGTTGTCCTTCATGAGTTCTTTGGCCAACTTGATTTTCTATATTTAGCGGGCAGCTAACAATTTTATGATCTTTCTGACCACATTTGAAACAAGCACCTGTATTCCAATAGCAATCCTTGTCTGCATGACTTTTGCCACATCTGGAGCACGGCTCACCATCAATCTGTTGAGTCTTATTGTCTACTACCTTAGCTGATCTTTTAATATTTTTATTATTATGATGCTCATACTTTAACGTCCCAATATTCCTAATGTTTACCCACCTACACTCATACTATGTCAAATTCTATGTGTCATAATTTATCCACTTATGCTCTGATACCATATTAATTGTCACGCCCCCGACCCGAGATTGTGAATCGAGGGTCGCGGCAACCGCCGCACACTCATGAAGAACTCTCTCCATAAGCATGCAAGGCATCTCATCACGATATCAATGCATCACAGTGGAATAAATTCAAATAATTATTATTCAACTCTAATTCAAGTAATTAAATCAAATGTCTTACATCCAATAAAATTTTTGCTAAAAAAAAATAAAAACAATAGATCTAAGTTCAATGAAGTTGACAATGCTAAATCTCGCCTCTAAAAGCTCTGTCCCAATATTTCTTCCCACGTTCGAAATTAATTATCTGAATCTAAAAAATAGAAAGAAAGGTAATGAGCTAGACAGCTCAGTAAGTAACAAGTATCTCTACCAGATATTCAGATATTATTTAATTTTCAAGAACAATGCTGCAAATAACATAAAAATATATTTCATGCTGATTTAATGCAAATCCAATATTTTCAAAAATTCACACATAATATAATCATAAATCCGATTCGATTCAAAACACTCGTAACTCAACAGCCTCGACTATGACCAACGTTTAACCCCCATTGGCGGGGTCCACAGAATACCAGCGCACAACCCCCACTGGCAAGGTCCAGAAATACCAGCGCACAACCCCCACTGGCAGGGTCCACAAATACCAGCGCACAACCCCTACTGGCAGGGTCCACAAAGTACCAACGTATAATCCCCATTGACGGGGCCCACTGAAACATAGTTAGGCTGAGAGCATAAATCTGATCTATATCAAAACACTTAGTACCACAATATATATCATAATCTTTCACTAAAC
The DNA here is from genome assembly GCF_000442705.2 of Elaeis guineensis. Taxonomy (NCBI): domain Eukaryota; kingdom Viridiplantae; phylum Streptophyta; class Magnoliopsida; order Arecales; family Arecaceae; genus Elaeis; species Elaeis guineensis. The sequence continues at coordinate 36,821,643 of NC_026001.2, read as the reverse complement.
ATGTGCATAAATCGATATACCATAACATTTCAAAAGCACTTTTCTTTCAAAACATAATTTCATAAATCATGCATAATTTCAGAGAATAATCATTTATTTTCAGAATAAATATGGAATATCTCGAGAAGATGATTCATTACTTACCTTTCACGGAGCACTGAATGAAAAGATCAACTAACTTCTAGGAGATTCTTCCATGCCTATTATCCAAAATTATATTTTTACATTAATTTTAATTCAAAATTAAATCTAACAAATCCCAAAATCAAAATCTCGCTTAAAATCAGACTCATCTCTAAACTCGATCAGAATCATCAGATGAAGCCTTCCACTATGCTAATCTTAGAAGGATAACTTTAGAGAGAGAGAAATCCATCAAGAGAGAGAAACAGGCTAGAGAGAGAAAATTCTAGAGAGAGAAAGTAGAGAGAGAAAGTCCAATTCCAGAGGGAGAAAAATCAGGGTTCAGTCTGAAAGAAGAGAGAGAAACTCTCTCTCTCATCAATTTCAATTTTTTATTTATTTATTTATTTATTTATTTACTTACTTATATATATATACATATATATATATATATATATTTATTTATTTATTTATTTTATTACTATTATTTTTTTTCTTCTTTTCTTTTTCTTCTTTTTCTTCTTTTTTTTTTCTTTCCTTTTCTTTTTTTTCTTTTTCTTTTTCTTCTTTTCTTCTTTTCTTTTTCTTTTTCTTTTCTTTTTCTTCTTCTTCTTCTTCTTCTTCTTTTTCCTTGGTTCCTTCCAGGCCGAACAGGGGATGGTGGGGGTTCTCCGGCCTTGACCGGCCGTTCGGGCCATGACCGCCGCGGCGGAGGCCGGCGGCCGACGGGGGCCTCTCCCCCGGTCACGGAGGAGGGTGGCCGGCGATCAATTCCGATCGCCGGCGCCGGAAACTTCAAGGAAAAGAGACCCAAAAATAGAGGTCCCTTTCCCGATCAGAAATCGGTGACTTTTGTCGCCGGCAGCCGCGCACAATTGCACGGGGAGGAAGAAGAAGAAAGAGGAGAAGAAGAGGGGAAACTTACCTTAACCTCCGGTGACCTCGCCGGCGAGAAAACACGGCGAAAACCCGAACGATATCCGCGGCTTCGATTTGAGAAAAACGGAGAGAAAGAGAGAGGGAGGAGGTCGATCTTCAGTCTAAAGGGGAAGGGGTCTTCTTATAGAGAGTCCTAGGACTCCGAAGGGTCCTAGGATTCCTGATTCGCTTGGGTTTCGCCGGAGAAGAAGACTCCTACCGGGAGTCTTCTTCCCGGTTGCTCTGTTTTTTTTTTTTTTTTTTTGGCTGGGCTGGGCTTGGTTGCTCTGATACCATATTAATTGTCACGCCCCCGACCCGAGATTGTGAATCGAGGGTCGCGGCAACCACGCATAATTGCACGGGGAGGAAGAAGAAGAAAGAGGAGAAGAAGAGGGGAAACTTACCTTAACCTCCGGTGACCTCGCCGGCGAGAAAACACGGCGAGAACCCGAACGATATCCGCGGCTTCGATTTAAGAAAAACAGAGAGAAAGAGAGAGGGAGGAGGTCGATCTTCAGTCTAAAGGGGAAGGGGTCTTCTTATAGAGAGTCTTAGGACTCCGAAGGGTCCTAGGATTCCTGATTCGCTTGGGTTTCGCCGGAGAAGAAGACTCCTACCGGGAGTCTTCTTCCCAGTTGCTCTGTTTTTTTTTTTTTGGCTGGGCTGGGCTTGGTTGGGCTGATTTTGGGCTATAACATTCCTCCCCTAAGTGAATTCGCTGTTGGACAATTGAAGGGCTAATCCCTTTAATATCAGCCATGGTCCATGCAATAGCTTCTTTATTCTCTCTGAGGACAGCTAAAAGTTTCTCCTCCTGGGTTAGATCTAGGTCTGATGCTATGATTACAGGCAGAGTTTTAGATGGACCTAGATACACATATTTGAGGTGCTCAGGGAGTATTTTGAGTTTTAGTTTCGGTGCTTCCTCAATCGATGGTTTGAGTTTTGGTTCAGCCAGTCTAACAAGTGGTTCAATAGGTGGTAGCCATTATGGATGAACTCTCTTGTCATAGGATGTGGACAGTTCATAAGCAATTTCAGATTCTAAGTCTGACTAGAGATTACAGTCAAAATCTTCTTCCTCTAGATCAATGGGCTCATAAATCTCATCTTGGATCAGCTTTACATTGACTAATTGATCCTTTTTATTTTCAAGATTAAAAATATTAAGATCAATGGACATGTTTTCAAATGAAAGCTTTATGAGTCCATTACGACAGTTGGTCAGGGCGTTTGATAAGTGGTATATTTTTATATTTATTGAAGGTATTTTTGATAATTTATGGTGCTAACATCTTCTTAAAAATCTTAATTTCATAAATTTATTAATTTTTTTTAAAAAATAAGTGATTTTGAAAAAAATATGAAATTAGATATATTTATAAAAGAATAGATGTTAATTTAATTGAGCAATTTAAGCACCAAAATGAAGAAAATTTTTTGAAGAATTTAATATATTTTTTTTATTTTTCAGGCAAAAAATCAGAGCAAAAATCGAGCAAAAATATCGTAAAAAATAAAGAAAATAGCCTTCAGTGTACGATGGACCGGCCGCTCGGTCCACAGAGCCAGGGCGCGGTCCACAAGAAACTTCACGCGGTCCACTGGTGTGGTTCACAGCGAGAAAAAGATCCTAGGCATGATCCAACGGCTGAGATTCATTCCGACACAGATCCGACGATTCAGACTCATTGCCGACTTTGAATAGGATCCTTTTGCATGATCTGATGGCCTAGAAGCAATCCATCACGTGATCCAACGACTGTTATCACTCCGAACTTTGAATAGGATTCTTTTGCACGATCTGATGGCCAGAACTTCATCAAAACTCAGATCCAATGGCTGACATTCGATCCGACTTTGATAAGGATTAAAACTATGATTTTTTATCAGATCTGGGTGGTTCAAGCTCCATCCGATGGCCAGAAATATTTTTAAAGAGATTAATACGATTTCTAAGGGTTTTAGGACTCCTTTTTCTATCAAAAAATTATAAAAAATTTATCTATAAATAGAGAGTCCGAGAATAAACTTTGAGAGCAAAAAAATTAAGTAAAAAATATAAAAAAATAGAAAAAAAATTAAATAGCTTTAGGAACCCAAGAAAAAGAAGGAGAGAAGTCGGTTCGCTCTACGGAGTACGACGGAAGATGGAGAGGTCATTAACCATCTTTTCGATGAGGCTTGGCTAATCAACTTCAAATCTTTGTTACAGTTTTATTTTTATTTTATTTTATTATTTCTTTTAAATTTTTTATACTTAAATTTCAATTTTAATTAATGCAAAATTTATTTTTCTATATTTTAAATTCCTATCTTTTATTTTTTGCACGTAGATGCTAGGATCTAATTAGTAGATCTTAGTACCAATTTATTTTTATACTTTCAAAATTTTTATTATTTATTTTTATTGTAAGTAGATGCTAGAATCTAGTTAGTAGATCTTAGTACCCGATTTATTTTTTGTACTTTTAATTTTTATTTTTTGACTTAAATTGCTTTCTCCAAAATTTTATTTTTTTATTATAAAATCAAAGATTTTAAATCAAAATCCTACCTTCTCTGTGGATTTGACCTGACTCACTACTTTCTACATATTTTTAATTTTTATTGAAGTTGAAATTTGATTGATAATCACGGTGTCCTAACGACAGCATCGTGATCGTATCAATTTTTGGCAACATTGCCGGGAAAGGCACCAATTTTAATGTTTGATTTTTTTGATTTTCTTGTGACTATTGCTTACTAACTTTTTTTATCTTTTTATAGAAAAAAGTTCAAAAATTCAAAAAAAAAAAGATAGAAAGCTTCCAAGTTGGTGAGATCAATCCTAACCCTAGCCTTAACTATTTTTTTTTAGTATTAATTATTATTTTTTTTAATTAACCTAAAATTCATCCACATAAACCTAATAAAAATTGCATGACAAGAGTAGAAACTTAATTTTTAGGAGCATTCATTATTGTAGATTTATTTTTGATGATCGCTGGAGACAAGGTAAGCTTTTAAGTTTTATTAGTTTCATGCATCTAATTTAGTTGCATAGAACCCCTTGTTTGAAATTGGTTGTGCATATTCATCTCAAATCAATTTAAGGGCAACACCCATAACAAGATAAGGTAAAGATTTCATCACCCTCCCTTGGCCCAAAAACAACCAACCAGCATCCCACATTAACCCTAGCCTAACTAAAATCAAGTAAACATTGGCCCCTAGTATTAATCGAGTTCAGTTCTGAGTATTGTGGTCAAGTCAAGTGCAAAGTAAGTCCGGACTCACTCCTAAAATTGGTGTCTAAGGCAAGAGGTTATAAAGACTCAGTCTAAGTGGATTTGTGGTTATTTAATTGGTTCCATTAGCTTACCTGGCCAATTCAATTGGTGTCTAAGGCAAGCAACAGGGGGACCCCCACGATCCCACCTCTTACCTGGCTAGTTGAAGGAAGTGAGAACAAACCCAATTTGTATCTAGACTAAGCCACTTTACATCGAACTGTTAGGTCTAAGAAACCCATAGGTGTCTAGGTTTAATTGTTTGCTAACTTGATTGTAATTAACACTAAACCATAACTAATTCTTCCCACCTTACGTATCTAGGTCTAGGGCTCTTTCTTTCTTCTCTCTCCTTTTTCTCTTAAAAAAAAAAAAGAGACGAAATAAAAATAAAACTTGAATCATACATTAGGGTTTGCACTGGTATATGCAAGGTAGAAGATCTCTCTATCCTAACCTAGTTAAACCCAATCCTGAGATTGAACGGTTGATTCATATTAAACCTGAAAATCAGATGGCTGGAGATCCTAGAAAACCACCTAGGCAGATGAAGGAATATTTTATTCCTTCCACCTATAATCCATCGATTTGTATCCACTTACCTGATATCCCTACAAGCCACTATGAGATCAAGTTGACCATGATCCAGATGCTTCCATCTTTCTATGGGAATACTAATGAAGATCCTTACAAGCATTTGGATGAGTTCTTAGAAATTTATTCCACGATGAAAATTCAAAAATTTACTGATGATGCACTTAGATTGACCTTATTTTCTTTCTCACTTAAAGATAAAGCCAAGTACTGGCTTGGCACAATAGGGAGACCAATCCAAACTTGGGCTGAAATGCAGCACGAATTTCTTAAGAAATTCTATCCTATAGGTCGAACCAACACCATGAGGCGAGCCATCAATGGATTTGCTCAGCTTCCAGGAGAACAAATTCATGAATTGTAGGAGAGACTTAAGGAACTTCTTAGAAAATACCCACACCATGGTCTATCTAAATGGCAAATTGTTCAAGCTTTTTATGAGAGTTTAGATGACCAATATAGACAGATGGTAGATGCATCTTGTGGGGGTGCATTCATGAGTAAAAGTGAGAATGAAGCCTACACTTTGTTTGAAACTTTGAGTGAAAATTCAATCAATCATGCTCCATTATCCTCTTATAAAAGATCAATCCCTCACCAAAAATGGATAGGAATTTTTGAGATCAAGCAAACAGACTCTAGTCCTAAGACCGATCTGAACCTAATAGCCCAAAGATTAGATAAAGTCGACCTTCTTGCCCAGAAATTTGATCAGTTCCTAGCATTAGGTCAATAATCTCCTGCACAATACACACCACCACCTAATTATCAGGAGATTTATTCTATCTGTGCTAGTCCAGCCCATCATGTGAGTGAATGTCCCACAGCTGCATAGTTTCCACCTTTCATTCAAGAGCATGTTCAAGCTGCTCAAGGTTACTCCAAACCTGTCAATGATCCATTCTCTAACACATATAATTCAGGCTAGAGAAACCACCTTAATTTTTCTTTGAGATCCCAACAGACTCAGGCTTAGACCCAAACTCTTTCTTTGCAAAACTTTCAGAGTAGGCCTCCATACCAGAATTATGCCTACAATAGAAGTCAATCCAGTCAATCTATCCAACCACCGTATCAAAATCAGCCTCCATACCCACCTCCTCAACAAACTAATCTAGCTGATGATAGATTAAACCAACTACAACAATTGATCATAACCCAACAACAATCAATCGCTAAGCTAGAAGCACAAATAGGATAATTAGCTGAGTCTACCATGAGGAGAGAACCAGATCAACTCCCAAGCCAACCAGTATCAAATCCTAGGAACAACCCATCCACTCATCAACCACCTGGACCTAGTCATCAATCCAATGTCCCATCTAAGAATCCTCAATTTGAAAATGCCAAAGTAATTACTGAACTTAGAAGTGGTAGGATTCTTAAGGACCTATACCAAGATCAGGTGAGAGAAGCTAGTACTGATGCTAGCCCAAATGAAAATTTAAAAGAAGAGATTAGAACTGAGACTAACCTGATAGAAGAACCAGAGCTAGAAATTGCTACTGATCTAAGCAGAAAAGACAAAGAAAAGAAGAAAGCAGATGAGTTACCCGAGACATATAGACCAAAAGTCTCATTTCCTTCAGCCTTAGAAGTTGGTTCTTTCCATAAAAAGCAAGGAGCAAGCAACGAGAAACTGATGGAATTGTTTAAACAAGTTCACATTAATCTACCCCTCCTCGATGCAATTCAACATGTCCCAGCCTACGCTAAATTTCTTAAGAAACTTTGCACCCAAAAGCATGAGCCACGAACAATAAAGAGAATCATGTTATCTGAGGATATTAGTGCAGTCTTGTTAAACCATTACCTCAGAAAATGAAAGATCCTGGTGCTCCTTTGATTTCATGTGTTATAGGAGGTATCACCTTTGACCGAGCTTTGTTAGACTTAGGAGCTTGTGTCAACCTACTTCCAACCTCAGTCTATGAAAAATTTGGGATAGGAGAACTGAAATCCACGTCGGTTATTTTACAACTAGCTGATAGATCTGTCAAAACTCCACATGGTCTGATTGAGGATGTTATAGTTAAAGTCAATACATGCTATTTTCTAGTAGACTTCCTCATACTTGATATGGAACCATCTCAAGAGCTGAATCAAAATCCCATAATTTTAGGTCGTCCATTCCTAGCCACTGCCAATGCCAATATTAATTGTAAAATAGGAGCTATGAATATTTCTTTTGGGGATCAAAAGGTAAGAATCAATATTTTTAATGCCTCGAAGTATGCTCAAAAGGAGAAAAGCTGTTCATTAATTGATCTGGTAGATGAGATAGTTGATACTGATTTCTTCTTAGATTTGAAAGAAGATAATATTCAGGATGAATTCAATGACAAAATCCAAGATCAGGAGGTGAATGTCTTGCTTGATTCACCTCATTTAGCACAATCATTACCGTGGTCAATGAAAATTGAGACTTTACCTAAGTTAAAATTTGAACCACTACGTCCTTCAATCTAGGTCTCACCACAACTTTGTTGGGAAATGTGTCTCAAAAAGCCAATCGTCAAACTGTTGACGGTTAAGCAACCAAGTATTATAATTAATTTGTTAATAAATAAAATATATTTAGTATTTTCATCATAAACTTTCATCTTCAAATGAACTCCGTTGTTATGATGAAGTCCTTAGGACTGTTTAGATTCAATAAAGAGAAAATTTATCGATTAGTCCTTAAAACAGTTCACGACCAAATGATAGACTATTAATAAGGACGACAGCTTCTATCGAGCATAGGTCGTGTAGGCCATATGGGTTGGCTGTCCTCTTAACCAAAGAGTGTGGAGATACTGGTATGATATATAGGTGAGATGTACTGGTACATCATCATTGAACGTGACCAACTCCAGAGTATTCCGGTGTCGAGAATATCTTTGATGGGATATAGGTATAAGTGTCCCTTAGACCTAAGATCGCCTCAGTGACTTGCAAGCAACTCACTGTGCTTTGGTACTGGACTAACTGAATTTCTAATTCAGAGACGGAAAGCTTCTGGGCACAGTCAAGTACTTGCGAAGTCAGAGTGTGATCGAGATGGGATTGACCACTCCAAGAGTTGGAGAAGAATGAGTGCTGTATTTTAATTTAGCAAAACCTTGGCCAGGGTAATCCATCAGATGGATTTGATATTTTGAAATACAATATGGACAATCTGATCAGAGTTGATAGTTAAACTCTGGGGTGTCCTATGATCATTTTGGTCAAGGAGATGAATTATATGAAAACTATATCCGCATGGGTTCTAAGGATGTTGTTCTACACATTTGACCTATCCGGTCGTCGGATACCATTGCTAGATGGTCACTTCGATTGGTACAGAAATTTATTCCTGTACTACCAGCTTAGGTTCGAACCTATGAGGTCACACACATTAAAGTTCATGATCTAATCGTATGGTTGATCAATGATTAAGAATCATTCTTGGGTTAAATGATCAATACGATTGACATTTAACCCAGTGCAAGTGTTGCTGGAGGATCGATTAGCAATTTGATTGCTAATTGGCTTAATTTGATTAAGCAATAGGCTAAAATTAAGTTTAATTAAATATAATTTAATTAGATTTGGTTTGGGCTTGATTGGATCAAGTCTAATTGGTTTATTGGATAAGCCAAGTGCAAGGAAAAACTAGTCCTAGTTCAACTAGGACTTGGGTCAATCTAATTTCTAATTTGATTAGAAAATTAAATCAATTTAAATCTAATTTAATTAATTAAATTAGTTTTAATTGGGTTAAGACCTATTTTAATTGGGTTGATCTAATTTTGGTTTGATTTGATTTGAGAAACCAAATTAAAAAAATGATAAGATAGAATCCTAGTAAGACTAGGATTCCACCTTGCACCACATAAGCCTTCCCCATGCCCTCTCTCTCATTCAACGCCAATCTCCTCTTATTTTGTGTGAAAAAGCCTCTCCCAGGTCTCTCCCACGTTCACAAAAGGTTTCCTCTCTTCTTTCTTACATGGAAGGTGGTTTGGATCAAATCAAAGAGGAATAAGTTTGGATTTTGAATTCTATGAGATAGAGTTTTAGAAATCCAAAACTCTTTCAATTTTGCACCAAATTTATCCAAATTTTTTTTGAAATTTTTATGACTTTTAGGGTACATATTGTACACCCTTTCTTTAATCCATGCACAAAAATAAGGAGGAGGTGCTCAAGAGTTGGGCGCCCCTTATCTTGCCATGTTTGGATAAGCCTTGACTAGGTATTTGACCTAGATAAGGACTCTATCATATCTCTCTGTATAAAATGAGTTTTTTATAAATTTTGAAGAAGACAGAGATTTGAGAGACTTTGGTTATCCAAAAATTAGAGAGAAAGACCTTTGGGTCATGGAGATATAATAGACACAAGATAGGGTGTCTAGAGAGAAAAATGAGAAGAAGAAGAGGGTCTTCTTCTAGGGTTGTTTGTTTTCATATCTTTCCTCCCTCCATCTTGAGTTTCCTGAGAGCATCTTAGATCTAAAACTCCTCCTCTACTTTTCATCTTTGGAAGAGTCCAAATCAAGAAGAAGGAGGCACCTGATCAACCATCAAAGAAGGATCAGTGCAGTACAGCATACTGTGCTGATTTCCTGAAGTAGGACTTCTGATTGAGATTCGTAGGCTCGTGTGGATGACTCCTAGAGACCGGATGCATGTGTGGCTTGCAACATCATCCTCAAGCCTAGATCAGGAGGTTAGAACATCTAACTTGCGAGGTAATAGATTATCTATTTTATACATACATTAGATGTAGTATAAAAACATGTGGATATGATCAACATGTAGTTCATGCTGTATATATATATTTTAATTCTTATTTAATGCTATTAATAATCATGTAATAGGATCTTAGATCTAGAATTTCTAATTTTAAAAAATAAATTTTGATTTATTTTAGTCTTCCACTGTATGATCTTGAAAAAGTTTCAAGATCTAACCCTGAAACCCTAGATCTGGTTCCTTCAATTGGTATCAGAGCCCAGGTTGTTTATTACATGATTATTTATACATACTTAGATTATTTTTTAGACTAGATCTAATTTATAATCTAATTATTAAATCTAAAATTAAAATTTTAGATCAATCATGAACTGCAAGGTTGTCCTGCTGTAAGGTTTACCCCTTACAGTGCAAAGGTTGTCCTAGTTTGTGTAGATCTATCTTTAATCATAAATTTGTTAGATATGATCTAGATTAAATTTATGATTTATTAGATTTAAAAATATTTAAATCTGAAATAAAATCTCTTTGTTAATAATTTTTGTGCAAAAAAAATATTTAAAGTTGAAATTATTTCAATTACATGAACCTGTTTAGATTAGATCTAAAGTAGTTTCATGTTTATTTCACTTGTATCTTGATTATGAATCAAACATGCAATATGGTTGGTAGAATCATATTGTAAAATTATTTTATAAATATGAAAATTATTTTTTGAAAAGCCGAACCAACCCTCAGCCCAAAACTTAATTAAGAATTAAGAAGTTGTTTGATTAGGTTCTAGGATTGTGAATTGAAGAACCTAAGACACAAACCATAACACATTGGGTTAATGGGTTACTGGAAATTAGGTCCATTAATTGGGTTAGACCTATGGTTAGATTAAAGATGGACTTAATTAGAGAATTGACTAAATCTAATCAATTGTTGTCTTAGATTAGGTCAAGGATTCTCTAGATCAATTACAATAGTTGTAGTTGGTCAAGTCCATGTCTTTAACGAGAACCAAATAGACTTGATTCTTGGCTAAACGGTCTAGCACGAACTGTTAGGTTGATCTAATTGAAACTAATTAAACCAGTTGGTGTCTAAGGTAAACCAGATTAGTGGTTTTTAATTGGGAGCCCACTTACCTGGCCATTTTTGATGGTGTCTAAGGCAAGCTTTGGCAGACCCTCCCACTGATCGAACTTATCTGGCCTCTTGATGAAATTATGTTTTGATCCGATCACTTGACTATTCGAGCTGACCCATGTCAGCTAGGTAAATCAGTGTGACTGATTTAGGTGCTCCTAGACCAGCCCTTTTAATGGTCTCTCTTAAGCTGACTTGGTGAAGCCAGTGGGAGGATCATGATAAGCTGGTTCATCTGACCTCATTCTCTAAATTATTTAAATCTCTAAAATTATTAAGTTCTTAAAATGATAAAGTTATGGAGATAACTGAGTCATATCCTCCCATTAAGGTATTTGATAATGAGTCCATTAACTTAATAATCATTACAGACCCAAAGGCCTGGTTCTTGTTGACTAATGAAATTATCACTCATCATATGACGACTTGGAAGTGTCTCTCTAATGGTGGTTAGATGAGCCAACCAAAGTTGGACTTAATCATTCATTGGTTAGATACACCAAGTATGATCATGTTAATGGTTGGACCTAACCGAATCCTTACAGTGGAGGCCAAAGCCTACTGATTAGGTTTCTGAGGCAAAATTAAAATTACTAGAAATTATTTAGAGAAAAATTGGTTATAAACCTACCCTTAGATGTACATGGTTGGCCAACCAAAGTTGGGCTTGTGTGCAGTCTAAGTAGATTCTAGTACCCACTAAGGAATTAGGGTAATTCCTCAAATTGGAGGTAGAGGCTACCAATTCTAATAAAATAGTGAGAGAAAATTTTTGATTAAAGTCTAAATCTTTAGGTTTAATGAATTAATTACTAATTAGGTTATGATTTTCTTTTGTGCAGATATGGCCACTTTCCTATCACTCCGATCATTGTTGGACAATGATAAGTTGGTGGGACCCAACTTCGATAGCTGGTATCGAAAGTTGAAGATAGTCCTGGAGCATGAACGGATCCTATATGTGATAATGGATCCTGCACCTGAGGAGCCAGCTGTCAATGCAGGTGGAATAGTCAGAGACACTTACCAAAAGTGACTCAGTGACCGGACCACGGTGCGCTGTATCATGCTGGCTGCCATGAGTGACGAGTTCAGTCGCAGATTCGAGACGGCTCAACCAAAGGACATGCTTCAAGTGTTAGAGGATGCTTTTGGCACACCCGATGACGTGGAGAGGCACAAGACTAGTTGTGCCATCTTCAATGCCAAAATGCAAGATGGTGCCTCTGTCACTGATCATGTATTGTACATGATCAAGCTGATGGAATGATTGAGCAAGCTCAGTTTTTCCTTGCATGAGCAGCTTGGGAAAGATGCAATACTGAACTCGCTGCCCAAGTCTTATCTCCCATTCCTCACTAATTATAGAATGACAAAGCCTGAAGTAAACTACCATAGATTACTGGGGTTGCTTCAGAACTTTGAGAAAGATCACAACTCCATAAGGAGTCGGTGAACTTAGTGGGAGGTTCGTCTTCTGGTTCTCGACCCTTTAAGAAAGGAAAGAAGAACAAGAAGAAGAAAGTGAAGAAGGTGCAAGTTCAGGCTGGGACATCAGTGTAGAGCCAGACTAGAAAGATCAAGTCCGATAAGAGTCTATTCAACTGGCAAGCACCCTAGATTAGATAGTGTGTCAGATATCTACTTATGGCACTATAGGCTAGGTCATATAAACAAGAACAGAATAAACAGGTTGACTCAAGAGGCAATCCTCGAAGTCAGTGATTGTGAATCACTTCCAACCTGTAAGTCCTGTCTTCTTGGTAAAATGATCAAGTCACCTTTTACTGGAAAAGGTGAGAGAGCTATTGAGCTCTTGGCCCTAGTACATACTGATGTATACAGGCCCATGAGCACCAGTGCTAGAGGTGGATATTTCTACTTCATAACTTTCACGGATGACCTATCCTGATATGATATGTCTATCTGATGAAACATAAGTCAGATTCATTTGAAATGTTCAAACGATTCTGAAGTGAAGTAGAAAAAAAACTGGAAAGAGTATTAAAACTCTTCGATCTGATCGAGGAGGAGAAAATCTTTCTAGTGAGTTTCTGACATATCTAGGAGAGAATGAGATTCTCTCCCAATGGACTCCTCCAGAAACACCACAGCATAATGGTGTGTCTGAAAGGAGGAATCAGACTTTGTTAGACATGGTCTGATCCATGATGGGTTTTGCTAGCTTGCCGATATCCTTCTGGGGATATGCACTCGAATCGACCTGTTATCTGTTAAATAAGGTTCCAAGTAAGTCTGTAATTAAGACTCCATATGAGATATGGACAGGACGTAAGCCAGCACTTTCACACCTTAGGGTCTGGGGGTACCCAACCTATGTCAAACGATTAGTCACAGACAAACTTGGACCTAGGTCTGACAAATGCACATTCATTGGTACCCCAAAGAGACAAAAGATATTTTTTCTACCATGCTGATGAACAAAAGTTGTTCGTTAGCCTTAAGGCAATTTTTTTTAGAAAAAGAGTTCCTTGGTGAAGGAACCGTTGCCTCTAAGGTTGAACTTGATGAAGTTCAACAGTAGAAGGACCGACACCAATAGCTGAACCTGAGTCAGATATTATTAGATCAGATCAGATCTGGAGCCCAATGTACCTGCACTATTAAAATGATCCGATAGAGTACTGCATCAGCCGGACAGATACTATGATTTTTTGGTCTGGGACGGTGATCCCATCAACTTGATGAGAATAATGAGGATCCGATCACCTATATGGATGCAATGCAGAGACCTAATTTTGAGAAATGGCTTGAAGCCATGAAATCCGAAATGGAGTCCATGAAGGTCAATGATGTATGGACATTGGTTGACCCACCTGAAGGGGTTAAACCCATTGGGTGTAAATGGATCTTCAAAAGGAAGAGGGGCGCAGACGAAAAGGTGGAGACCTATAAAGCCCGTCTGGTCGCCAAGGGGTATCGTCAACATTATGGTATTGACTATGATGAGACGTTTTCCCCTGTGACAATGCTCAAATCCATTGGATAATGCTTGCAATAGCTGCCCATCTAGATTATGAGATCTGGCAGATGGATGTAAAGACAGCTTTCCTGAATGGAGAGCTGACGAAGAGGTGTATATGATACAACCTGAGGGGTTTACATCCACAGATGAGTCCAAGGTGTGCAAGCTTTAGAGATCCATTTATGGATTGAAACAAGCTTCTCGGAGTTGGAACATGCATTTTGATAAGGTGATCAAAATGTATGGCTTCATTAAGAATGGAGAAGAGCCCTGCATCTATAAATGGGCAAATGATCCAGTTGTGGTATTCCTTGTCTTATACGTGGATGACATTCTTTAATCGGGAATGACATCTCCGCACTACAGGGAATAAAAGTTTGGTTGTCATCACAGTTCTCCATGGACTTGGGTGAAGCATCCTACATCCTAGGGATAAGATCTATAGGGATAGATCTAAAATGCTGCTTGGGTTATCCTAGTCCATGTACATAGACACTGTGCTGAAGAGGTTCAGCATAGAGAATTCCAAGAAGGCTATCTACAGATAGGCCATGAATTTCTCTCTTTAAGAAGGATTGTCCGACAACTCCTGAAGAGAGAGAGCGTATGAGTAGAGTCCCATATGCTTCAGCCTGGGATCTATCATGTACGCCATGACATGTACAAGACCAGATGTGGCATACTCACTAGGAGTAGTGAGTAGATACCAATCTGATCCTGGAGAAAATACTGAAAGTGGTTAAAGCCATCCTTAAGTATTTGAGAAATACTAAGACCAATGGTTGGTTTATGGCAAGTCAGATTTGAAACTTATGGGGTTCACAGACTTTAGCTTTCAATCTGACCATGATGACAGTAGGAGCATGTCGGGTTATATCTTTACTCTGAATAGTGGAGTCATCTGCTAGAAGAGTTCCAAGCAGCATACTGTGGCGGACTCTGTTAGTGAAGTGGAGTACATCACAGCATCGGATGCCGCGAAGGAAGCTGTGTGGCTGAGAAAATTCATCAACGAGCTCGGAGTAGCACCCTCCCTCGATGGTCCGGTCCTGCTCTACTACGACAGCACTGGTGCCATAGCTCAGGCGAAGGAACCCAAAGCACATCAGCGGATGAAGCACATCTTGCACCGCTTCCACCTGGTCTGGGAGATCGTGGATCGAGGTGACATCGACCTTCAGAAGATCGATGGAAAGAAGAACCTGACTGACCCCTTCACTAAAGCCTTGGCGATAAAGGAGTTCGACAACCACAAGTCGAAGATGGGTATTAGATACTGTCCGAGTGGTTTTAGGACAAGTGAGAGTTGTTGGGAAATGTGTCCCGAAAAGTCAATCGTCAAGCTGTTGACGGTTGAGCAACCAAGTATTGTAATTGATTTGTTAATAAATAAAATTATATTTTGATATTT
>NC_026001.2:36738101-36806381 GCF_000442705.2 Elaeis guineensis | reverse complement strand
GTCGTCGTCGCCGCTCTATGCCGTGCTGTTCTTTGAATTCTAATCTTCCCCTTTTCCCCCTAGGGTTGGGGTTTCAGCATGAGCAGAGTGAGGCGGGGGGCGAGAGCCGAGGGTTTATCACACGCGCTGGAAATATGGCTAAAAAGGATGGAGTCCGGAGGGAGAGTCGAGAGCTTGAAGTGGTCCCCAACGTGTTCCTTTTGAGTCTTGTAGTAATTTTTTTTTCCTCGGCCCCAGGGCCTTGTAAGTACACCTTGTTAATCAAGAATGAGAAGGAGATTTTGTTACTTCGTCCGCACTTTACGTCGAATTGCGCCTGTCGAACTTCTTTCATTCACCATCGTTATTATTGTATTCCCTTCTTTTTCTTTTTTCTTTTTTTTTTTGTGACTCGTCCGGAGGTTACTGGTCGTTGCCGTGTCGGCTCGCCTTTCCAGTCATCCTTCTTCTTCAGCCTTAATGGCTCTGTAATGCAATTTAATAAATAACATGAGAAGGAAATTTTTGCTACCTCTTTTACTCATTGTTGAATTATCGCTTGTCGAGCTTCTTTCGGCTTTTGCCTTGCTCGAAATCGATGCCGTTCGAAGGTACCCGATTACCGTCGCATTGACCCATCTTTTCGTCCATGGCCGCAGATTTGTCCGGGGCCGCTCGGGTTTGATGCCCCTTTCAGAGTTCGAGCTCGGAGGCCCGAGCTTCTCGTCATCCCGAGGAAGCCGTCTTATCTCTGGTCTGTGTCGAGAGCTTTCTTGAAGGTCGAGAATTTTGATAAGAACTTCAATCCTCGCTAAGATGAGGTTCCTCGCATCTTCGATGCGATTCATTTTCCATTCATCGCTGATGCAGTTCGTTGCTTTCCTTTTTAACTCCCCTCCCCTTTTTCCTTTTTCTTTTTTTCGAGTGATGGTTTTTTTCGCTCTTGGTGGGGTCGTGGAGCATGAAGGTGTCGCTGGTAAGGTTCCTTCTTCTTATCTGATCTTAAATGATCAGATCTCAATTAGCATCAGGATGGGGTTCTTCCCCTATTTCTGACATAATCGATTTTAGCTCAGGTTAGGACGAGGTCCTCCTCTTGTCGCTAACAGGGCTATGGAGGCACATATGGGCATTGCGGGGCCTCTCCCCCCATCCGGTCTAAGTGTAACTGGGCCTTCGACCTTGCTCAAGTTAGGGCGAGGTTCTCCTCCTATCCCTAACAGGGCTGTGGGGGCACATACGGGCATTGCAGGGCCTCTCCCCCCATCCGGTCTAAGGATAACCGGGCCTTCGACTTTGCTCATGTTAGGGCGAGGTTCTCCTCCTGTCCCTAACATGGCTGTGGGGGCGCATATGGGCGCTGCTTGGCCTCTCCCCCATCGTCTAAGGGTAACCGGGCCTTCGACTTTGCTCAAGTTAGGGCGAAGTTCTCCTCCTGTCCCTAAAGGGCTGTGGGGGCACGTGTGGGCTTGCAGGGCCTCTCCCCCCATCGGTCTAAGGAGAACCGGCCTTCGACCTTGCTCAAGTTAGGGCGAGGTTCTCCTCCTGTCCCTAACAGGACTGTGGGGGCACATATGGGCATTGCAGGGCCTCTCCCCCCATCCGTCTAAGGAGAACCGGGCCTTCGACCTTGCTCAAGTTAGGGCGAGGTTCTCCTCCTGTCCCTAACAAGGCTGTGGGGGCACATATGGGCGTTGCAGGGCCTCTCCCCCCATCCGGTCTAAGGAGAACCGGGGCCTTCGATTTTGTGGAGACGAAGTTCTCCCCCTACTCCCGACACGGTTTGTTTTGACTGTCCTGTCGATATAGGCTCGCGCCAAGAGAGAAGACATGTGGATTGAAATTTTTATTTAAAACAAAGTTATCGATAATACATTCGTAAGTTTTTCGAGCTCCATGGCCGCGGGAGGTCTGCTCCTCCGAGCTCCTTGAGATAATAAGTTCCGGACTGGACTATTTCTTTGACTTCATATGGGCCTTCCCAATTGGGGCGAGCTTCCCTCGATCCTGAGGTTGCGAGACAGTGGCTCGTCGAAGCACTAGATCTCCTGCTTTAAAGACTTATTCTTGACCCAAAATTGTAATAGCGGGCGACTTTCTGTCTGTAGACTGCCATCCGAACTTGAGCTACCACCCACTTTTCTTTCAGTAAGTCGGGTTGGCTTTAAGACCTTGCGAATTGTGATGTTCGTTGAATGCCACGACTTGTGCCGGCAGGAGTTTAAGCTCAATTGGGATAACAGCCTCCGTTCCAAAGGCTAGAGCGAAGGGGGTCTCCCCTGTGGGCAGTCTTTAGGTAGTTCGGTACACCCACAGCACATGATAAAGTTCATCTGCCCAAGTTTCCTTCGCCTTTTTGAGCCTTATCTTGATCCCTTGCAGCAGGGTTCTGTTGGTCACTTTAGCTTCGCCGTTCGCCTGAGGATGGGCTACTGATGTGAAGTTGTGGGAGATGTTTAAGTCTTCACAGAATTCGATGAATCTCGCTCCCGCGAATTGCCGCCCATTATCAGTAATTAGGGTTCTTGGCAGTCCGAACCTGCAAACGATCGACTTCCAGAGAAGTCTTGCACTTTAGCTTCTGTGATTTTCGCCAGCGGTTCGGCCTCGACCCACTTGGTGAAATAGTCAATCGCTACCAGGAGGAACTTCCTCTGCCCCGACGCCACGGGAAAGGGTCCAAGGATATCCATCCCCATTGCGCAAACGGCCATGGGGCACTCAAGGGTGTAAGCTCGTGGCGGCTGTCTCTGGATGTTGGCATATCTCTGACATCGGTCATACTTTCTGACGTACTCAATTGAGTCACGATGCATAGTCGGCCAGTAATATCCTTGGTAGAGTAACTTGTGGGATAAGGATCTAGCCCCCAGATGGCTTCCGCAGATTCCTTCATGCACCTCCCACAAGGCGTAGTCAGCTTTCGAAGGTCGGAGATATTTTAAGAGGGGCAAAGAGTATGATCTCTTGTACAGCTTGTCCTCATAGAGGATGTATCGGGAGGCTTGATTTCTGAGCTTCTGAGCTTCTTTTGCATCATGAGGGAGAACTCCATCCCTGAGATATGCCATCAGTGGGTCGATCCAACTGGACTCATGATCAATTTCCATCACAGGCCACGATTCTTCCATACTTGGGCACTTCAGAACTTCAAAGAGAACACCCTTGGGCAATTCAGTCGGAGCCAGCGTAGCCAGCTTGGAGAGAAGATCGGCCCTGGTATTTTCCATTCTTGGAATCTGCCTGATGTGGAAGCTACTAAAGGGGGACGAGCTCCTTTACCTTTTCAAGATACTTAGCCATGCTGTCCTCCCGTGCTTCATAGTTTCTGTTGACTTGTCCCACTACCAATTGGGAGTCGCTGTGAACTTGGAGCTGATCTACTCTCAATTCTTTGGCGATCCTTAACCCTACGATCAGAGCTTCATATTTTGCTCCATTGTTTGTTGCAGAGAACTCGAAGCACAGAGCGTACTCCACGATGATTCCCTCTGGACTGATCAAGATCAGGCCCGCGCCTGCATCTGACATGTTGGAAGACCCATCCACGTAGAGGGCCCAAAAGCAACCAGGGGGGTCGGCTTCTCCTTCAGGGGAGTTCGATCGGGGCTCAAGGTCATCAATTTCACCCTGTTCAGGTTCGACCTCCTCCGAGATAGTGCACTCTACTATAAAATCTGCTAATATCTGGGCTTTTACCATCGGTCTAGGTCGATAGTTGATGTCGAATTCTGTGAGCTCGATCACCCATTTGCCATCCTCCCGGAGGCATCTACCCATGCAGAATTGCCTTGATCGGCTGGTCGGTGAGTAACGTTACGGTGTGCCCTTGAAAGTAGGGTCGGAGCCTCCGGGCTGCAATCAACAGGGCGTAAGTTAGTTTCTCTAATTTAGTATACCTGGTTTCGACGTCTCTTAACCGCGACTGATGTAGTAGATTGGCCGCTGAATCTTTACTTCTTCCTTGACAAGGACTGCTACGAGAGCCATAGGGGAGACCGCCAGGTACAAAAATAGCTCCTCTCCAGGCTCAGGCTTCGCCAACAACGGAGGCGAGCTGAGGTAGCTCCTTAGCTCTTCGAATGCCTGTTGGCACTCAGGGATCCAATAGAAGTTCTTCGACTGCTTGAGGGTTTGGAAGAAGGGTAAGCACCGTTCGGCCGACCTCGCGATGAAGCGATTCAGGGCTGCTACCCTCCCTGCAAGGTGTTGAACCTCTTTTATTGACTTCGGGGCGGCCATCTCCTGGATGGTGCGAATTTTCTCTGGATTGGCTTCAATCCCGTGCCCCGATACCATGAAGCCCAGGAACTTCTCCGAGGTCACTCTGAAAGCACATTTAGTCGGGTTCAGCTTCATCTTATATTTTCGGAGGGCGTCGAAGGTCTCCTCGAGGTCGGCGACGTGGTTCATGGAAGATTTGCTTTTCATGAGCATGTCGTCCATGTAGACCTCCATGTTGTGGCCGATCTGCTCCTTGAAGATTTTGTTCACCAGCCGCTGATAGGTCGCACCTGCATTTTTAGGCCAAAAGGCATGACCCTGTAACAGTAAAGGCCACGGTTAGTAATGAAAGCAATCTTTTCTTCATCTTTCGGTGCCATCCTGATTTGATTATAGCCAGAGAATGCATCCATAAAGGTGAGAAGCTCATGGCCTGAGGTCGCATCCACCAGTTGATCAATTCTGGGCAGAGGGTAGCTGTCCTTTGGGCAGGCTTTATTCAGCTTTTTGAAGTCTATACACATCCTCCACTTGCTGTTTGCCTTTTTGACTAGGACAACATTGGAAATCCAGTCAGGATAATTGACTTCTCTAATGAATCCGGCTCTCAGGAGTTTGTCCACTTCCTCGGCTATCACTTTCTGCCTCTCCGGTGCATGACCTCGAATTTTTTCTTTCGTCGGTCGATGCTTTGGATCGACGGCCAGACGGTGCTCCATGACTTCCGTGTCAATCTCTGGCATGTCTGCTGGAACCCAAGCGAAAACGTCCGCATTCTTTCATAGAAAATCGATGAGATGTGCCCGCACCTCTTCCCCCAGGTTGGAGCCGATCTTCACCACATGCTCCGCATTCTCATCATTCAAAGGGATCGAAACCAGATCTTCGATTGGGCCGCCCCTCTCCTCAGCGAGGTCATCGCGGGCGTCCAGCCCGTCAACTGGACAGAGGTCGGATTGGTCACTTCTTTGCAAGGCTATGTTGTAGCAGTGTCTGGCCAGGGCTTGATCTCCCCTGACTTCTCTGACCCCCTGGTTGGTAGGGAATTTCAATTTTAAATGGTAGGTTGACACGACGGCCCGAAGAGCATTGAGGCCAGGTCGGTCGAGGATTGCGTTGTAGGCTGACGGTGCCTTCACCACCAGGAAATTCACTAGAGCCTGGATTGTCTTGGATATCGACCCGCAGCTACAGTCAAAGTTATTACTCCCTCCACCGAGACAGCATCGCCGGTAAACCCTACCAGAGGGGAGCTAATCGCCCAAATGGCTGTCAAGGATGGACATTCTTGAGAAGGCATCGTAGAACAAAGTGTCGGTCGAACTTCCATTGTCGACAAGAATGCGGCGGACATCGTAATTAGCTATATTCAAAGAAACTACAACTGCATCGTTATGAGGAAATTGAACTCCCCGAGCATCTTCTTCAGTGAAAGTTATGGATTCCCCAATCTTTTGCCGCTTGGGAGGTCCGGCCAATACACCGATCGCTCCCCGTCGGGATTCTTCCGAGATGGTGTTGGCGAAATCCATCGGAGGCTGATTGTCTGACCGCTCCATGCCGGCGGCCATTGCCGGAGGAGGAGGAGCTGGAAAACTGGAGGCGAGGTTGGAGCCTGAGATCTGGCCGCGGAGACCGTGGGTCACCGTGTGGATGCTTCGCGGGGAGGCATCGAGCGAAGATCTAGTGGGGGAAGGAGGAGAGGACGTCAGAAAAGATGATCGGAGGTGGTCCCGTTGAGCGCTCCTTTAAGAACAAGGGTACTGTGAAGACACACCCCTTCCTCTAGCGCCAATCTTGTTGGTGCAAAAATCTGCCTGCGTTGGAGAAGCTGGAGTCGAGAGAGTCGCGGTTGCCATCGGGACCTGCAAAAAAGTCTAAACCAGAGTTGGGGTTGCTCCGGCAAGACCCTCCGACGCTCAAGTTAGTTCTCTGCCTCAACAAGAATGGAGTGCTCGAACGAAAATTTCAGCAAGTTTTTGGGATAAAAATTAGAGCTTAGAGAATAACGTATCTGGGGTCCCCCTTTTATAGGCAGAGGGGGCAACAGACCGACAGCGACGTTTGTAACCGCCTAGTTGTGGGCCGCTCGGGGCCAGAGGAGTTTATTGTGAAGAGTAATGGGGTGGAGTCGTGGCTGTCACCATGGCTCGCCACGTGGAATCTGTTGTGGAGAGAGGAGTGGCATCCGTTGTCGCGACTCGCCAGGGAGTGGTGGAGCCGCGTAGTATCCACTGCAGGGAGTGGAGCAGAGTCGTGGCCATTACTGCGGCATGCCGCGTGGAGCCTGTTGCGGGGAGTGGAGCGGCGTCCGTTGTCGCGACTCGCTAGGGAGTGGTGGAGCTGCACAGTATCCACCGCAGGGGGTGGAGCAGAGTCATGGCCGTTACTATGGCCTGTCAGGAGTCCAGGCCTGTCGGTCGAAGCTCGGTTGAAGTGCCTGGCGGAGAGAGGTGGCTATCCATCTGAAAGGAGCTCGGATGTTGCTGGCAGGCCATCTACCGTTGGGTGCCTTGAGCGTTAGTACTATAGGCGAGGGCATCTGCGGTAGGAGCCCAGTCAGAGGCTTTCTATAGACGAAGTTTGATTTTCGTAGGAGTCCGACGAAGACTTCCTGCAGCCAGAGTTGGGGACGAAGTCTGGCTCCCGTAGGAGTCCGGACGAAGCCCACCCGCAATTGAAGTCGGGGATGAAGTCTGGCTCCCGTAGGAGTCCGGACTCCACCTGCAATTGAAGTCGAGGATGAAGTCCGATTCTGTAGGAGTCCGAATGAAGTCTTCCTACAGTCGGAGTCAGGGACGGAGTCTGGCTCCCATAGGAGTCCGGATGAAGTCTACCTGCAATTGAAGTCGAGATGAAGTCCGACTCCCGTAGGAGTCCGGACGAAGCCCATCTGCAGTTGAAGTCGGGATGAAGTCTGGCTCCCGTAGGAGTCCGGACAAAATCTACCTGCAATTGAAGTCGAGGATGAAGTCCGGCTCCCGTAGGAGTCCAGACGAAGCCCACCTGCAGTTGAAGTCGGGGATGAAGTCTGACTCCTGTAGGAGTCCGGATGAAATCTACCTGCAATTGAAGTCGAGGATGAAGTCCGGCTCCCGTAGGAGTCCGGATGGAGTCTTCCAGTAGTCGGAGTCGGGGATGGAGTCCGGCTCCCATAGGAGTCCGGACGAAGTCTACCTGCAATTGAAGTCGAGGACGAAGTCCGGCTCCCGTAGGAGTCCGAACGAAGCCCACCTGCAGTTGAAGTCGGGGACGAAGTCTGACTCCCGTAGGAGTCTGGACGAAATCTAACTGCAATTGAAGTCAAGGATGAAGTCCGGCTCCTGTAGGAGTCCGGATGAAGCCCACCTGCAGTTGAAGTCAGAGACGAAGTCCGGCTCCCGTAGGAGTTCGGACGAAGTCTACCTGCAATTGAAGTCGAGGACGAAGTCTGGCTCCCGTAGGAGTCTGGACGAAGCCCACCTACAGTTGAAGTCGGGGATGAAGTCCAGCTCCCGTAGGAGTCCGGACAAATCTACCTGCAATTGAAGTCGAGGACGAAGTCCGACTCCCGTAGGAGTCCGGACGAAGCCCACCTGCAGTTGAAGTCGGGGATGAAGTCCGGCTCCCGTAGGAGTCCGGATGAAATCTACCTACAATTGAAGTCGAGGATGAAGTCCGGCTCCCGTAGGAGTCCGGACGGAGTCTTCCTGCAGTCGGAGTCGGGGACGGAGTCCGGCTTTCATAGGAGTCTGGATGAAGTCTACATGCAATTGAAGTCGAGGATGAAGTCCACTCCCGTAGGAGTCCGGACGAAGCCCACCTGCAGTTGAAGTCGGGGATGAATCCGGCTCCCGTATGAGTTCGGACGAAATCTACCTGCAATTGAAGTCGAGGATGAAGTCCGGCTCCCTAGGAGTCCGGACGAAGCCCACCTGCAGTTGAAGTCAGGGATGAAGTCCGGCTCCCGTAGGAGTCCAGATGAAATCTACCTGCAATTGAAGTCGAGGATGAAGTCCGGCTCCCGTAAGAGTCCGGACGAAGTCCTCCTGCAGTCGGAGTCGGGGATGGAGCCCGGCTCCCATAGGAGTCTGGATGCAGTCTAGAGGGTGGTTGATCATCATATAAACTTGGATGGAGTCCGTCCGTCGTGAAGAATCGGTCGACGCTGGTGGGGGCTTATCCGTCGGCGAAACTTGGGAGTGTTGCGGAGGTTCGGCCTCCAGAGAGGTTCGGAAGGATATCGCCGAAGGTCGGAAGTTGGCAGAGTCCCCGGAGGGTCACTCCTAGCGCGAACTTCGGCTGAGGGGGTATTTTGTACCCAACAATAATCAACTAGCATGTAAGCATTCATGCATATATCCATCACATAAATGTTCCATAGTCCATAATAAATCAACATAATATTTCATAATAATTATAAAATATTATAACAAATAACTCATGTTATTTCAATTACGATATCATTCAAACACATGTCAATAAAGATATTCAAAATTATGGGTATTAAACGCATCTAAGATTTTTGATTCGGGTTCAACACTTGACCCAAAGTTCAATATTAAGTTAATCATTTATCATCCATTGAGGTAGGTTGACCAATTCTTATATTAACCCTAATCCAATTAGGTTAGCGCAGACTCGATCAACCATGACTCAAATCCTAATCAAATTAAGTAAATGACAATATGATTAACCAAAATTAAACATAGTTTCTAATCAAATTAGAACTATGATTTTGATTTAATCTATAACCGTTAAACTCTAATCACATTAGAATAATAAATTATAGTTAAACCAATCCATCATCAAAAATCCTAATCGATGTCTGATGCATCCTATCGATGATCAAAATTTTTCGACCCCACACATGCCTTGGGCAACAACCAAGATGGTTGACCCACAATGGTGGGTGTCTGATAACATGGTGGTCGGCCTTTGGATCTTAAATAAATGCATCAAATGAAAAAATCTTAAGTTTTAATAATGTACATCCATATGTAGCATTCCAAGACCCCCACACATCACATGCACAGGATTTCAATTCTATTAATAAATAGATTATAGGATCTAAAATAAACTTGTCACACAAGTGTATAGACCATGGAATTTATATATCCAAAATTTGATCATGGATTGATAATATTTATCATTTGCAAAAATACATCATAAACATTAATAAAACATCAATCAAAAAAATTGATTTTGATATAATTCGAACTGGATCTAATCCATATCACAAGAATAATATGAAATTTGATTGACTCAATCAAGGGTGGCTCTGATACCACTATTGGGTTTTGGTGACGTAGCAGAATATGAATTTTAAAAAATTTAACATGCATTCAATATTTGACAACAATGTTTAATAATTAAATAAGATCATTGGAACACAAAATCCTAGAACTTCATGATGATTACAATCAAACCACAAAAGTATGTATATCAGGAGAAGATCAAAAGTCATATACCACCATGAAGACCATGAACTGCTAATTTTGAAACCTCCATGAGAGTCCAAAGTAGAAGCCCTCCAACAGTGATCCACACAGGATTTATCAGGGCCCTTCCCAACTCGATATGGTGCTGTAGCCTTCTTCGCAAGTGCGTTGCAGATCATCCTTCATAAGAACTCATTACACCATGGCTTGTATGCCTTCATGACCTCTACTAGGATCACTCTAGAAACTCTTTCCCAAAGTATCATACCACATAAAAATAAATCAGATGTTCAACACTTGAACAACCTGATTTTAGGATAAGTATCTCATGCTTTCCTTTTTCTCTCATCCCTTCCTTTCTATTTTTCCTCTCCTTTTTTGCCTGTCTTTTTCCCAAATTTTCTCCATTATTTCCTCTCATTTCCATGCCCATCCTTAGCCAAAAATGGCACACTAAAGCATGATGTAGCACCCCCTTTTAATAGAAAACATGGGGCGACTCCATGGGATGCCAACTCTTGGCATCCCATAACTATTACATGCTTCAATTAATTTTTTCATGTAATCCAAAGAGTTTGGCATCAAAACTAAAGAGGTTAACCAGTAGAAGGACTCTTCCTCTACCTAAAAAAAATTAATACACTAACTCTTGGTGCGTGGGATAAGGAGAAAAGGCATGAAACCAAGAGTCCATTCCATTAAGGACTCTTCCAAAAATTCAACACACAAAGGGGGCGTCCAAATTATTTTTGGCATGTAGATTTCTTAGAAGAGAAGGACTCTTCCTTCTCTTCTATGCCTATAATCCTAAGAGTCATCTGATGTCATGAGAAATTAATAAATGCATAGAAATTAATGGAAGGAAATAAGAGTCCATGTAGAAATGGACTCTTCCATTTCAATGCCAAAAATGGGACGTCCCACATTTATTTTGGCATAAAGTTTCTTCCAAGAGAAGGACTCCACTTCCTCTTCCATGTCTCATATCCCAAGGTGCCATCTGATGGTGCACAAAAATAAAGCGATGCATGAAAGATGTAAGAAAATTAAGAGGAGTGGAAGAGAAGGACTCCTCTCCTTAAACCCAAAATAAATGTGATGCCACCTTTAATTTTTCATGTGGTTTTGACATGGAGAAGATGGATTTAAATGGAACTCTTTCATTAAAAATCAGATAAGCCATCTATTTAAAAATAGGTCCAAACCCAATCATATTAGGTCAAGGCAACAAGACTAGGTTAGCACAAACACCTTTGCACTAAACCCAATGGGAACTTGGGTTAATTCATGTGCTAACAATTCAATTAACCCATTAAATTTATAATAAATTTAAATTGATTGGATCAAGATCAAATCTCTATTGTGTGTGATCCATTGGATTTCAAATCTAGCCAGCAATGGATCCAAACTCTTGACGAAACTCTAATCTGATGAGATTAGGTTGGCTCAAGAGTCTCAATCAACTAGGACTCTTCCTAATCGATTCTAGAATTAAATTTTTTTAATTCTGATAAGTCTACAAGTCAAGATTAATATCTAGCAATGTGTCATGACTATCTAAAAATTTAAAATTTGATAAAAATATCAAAATTATCCTTCTATTTCGAGTTATCATGCAATTCAATCCTTCTATCACACAATATCTTGAAAAAATCATGGGTATAAAAATATATCAAATCCAAATATCTAACCATATGTATCTCAATCAGATGATAATGATTCGATTGATGAACCAGTAAAAATTATTTCTACTATTCATCTTTGCTCTGGTCAGAGACTCTGAGAGTCACAATCCTATGAGATCACATAGGATATTCTTTTCTCCCACAAAGAGTGATCGATTTCTTATTGACTACTCACAATCTTCATGCATACTTTGCCATACCCAGAATATCCTACACATATCTCAAAATAGTGTGCTAGGGAATAAACCAAAGTAAGGGTCCATGTACATAAGGTACCATGGTGATCTCAGGTCAAAAGATCGTATGCACTACTCCCACTAAAGAACCATCTGTTGACATGCTATAAGGCACCATCAGATATTTTTTTGTGGGTTAATTCAGTGAACTCATTCTCTAATGAGTACCTACATCTTTGTATTAGTGTCACCATATAAGTAGTTATGAGATCAACCACCCTCTCTATCAAGTATATATAGGATGTACCAGTCTTATCAGAGTCATCGATCTCCGACTCGATGATCCAATGACTGAGAGTATTTTAGATTAAAGCTATCAAGATTTTTGATCTCACTGACATGATCTCATCATGGTCCTAAAATTATTATCCTAATCTATAGGATTTATCATAATCATAAAAGTATGATGCAGCAAATGATAAAAACATAACACCTCATATAAATAAAATAACTCATATCATGTAAATGAGTAGAAAGATAATAAAGAAAAGTCCCATCGCATCCCCATGTGATTGGCTTGTAGGGCATTTATTCTTTCATAAACTAGTCTACCGGAACACAAAAGCTCTAGGAATCCCTTGATGATTACAATCAAATATCAAAAGCAAACATATCAAGAAGAAACCAGAAGTCATATGCCAATGAGAAGACCATGATCTAGTAACTATAAGACCTCCACGAGACTTCAAAGCAGAAGCCCTCCAATGGTGATCCACACGAGACTGATTAGGGCCCATCCCAGTTCGTCATGGTGCTGCAGCCTTCTTCTCGAGCTTGCTGTCGATCATTTTTCACAAGAACTAGTTGCCCCATTACTTGTACACCTTCATGACTTCTACTAGGACCTCTTTAGAAATCTTTTTCTAAAAGATCACACCACACAAAAATTATATCAGATGTTTAACACTTGAACAAACTGATTTTACGATAAGCATCTCATGCTTTCCTTTTCCTCTCTCCCTTTCCTTTCTATTTTTCTTCTTCTTTTTCATTATCTTTTTCTAGACTTTTTCCCACCTTTTTCTCCTCATTTTCATGCCAACTCTCATCCAAAATTGGGCGTGGAACCAAGGTGTAGCACCCCCTTTAAATCGGTAACAAAGGGGCGCCACATCATCTCTAAGGGATGCCAACTTTTGGCATCCCAACTTCTTCACATGATAAAAATAAAATACCACATTAAAATGATGTGTGAGGAAGTCGAGGAGTAGAAGGACTCTTCCTTCTCTGGTCCCATAAAAATTAGCATGTAAAAATTAAGAGCAATGGGAGAAGAAAAATATTTGGTGCAAATAAATCCCACGCATTATCCCCTGTCTTCCACAAAGAATAAATTCTTTATATAGAAGTTCTAGGTATGGAAGAGCCTTCAAGCAAAAGGACTCCTCCACTTCTGTGCCTACAAAATCTCAAGAGCTATCAGATGGTGCATGGAGTGAAGAAACGCATGGAATATTAATGGGAGTTAAGAGTCCAACATGAAATGGACTCTTCAATTTCATCGCCCAAAATAATGTGGCATCCAGATGAATTATGGCATGGAGTTTCTTCTCAGAGAAGGACTCCTTCTCCTCTTCCACACCCATAAATCCCAAGGCAACATCAGATGGTGCACAAAAAATTGGAACATGTGGAACATGGTAAGAAAATTAAGATAAGTAGATGAGAAGGACTCTTCCTTCTCATTGCCATTTAATTTTGGGCGTGCCAAATATTTTGGCATGTGGTTTTGGTTTGGAGATGGTTTAAACCATATGGAACACTTTCATAAAAATTAGATAAACCAACTAATGAATAGATGGTTCAAATCCGATCACATTAGGTCAAGGCAACAAGCAAAAGATTAGCACAAACACATTTGCACTGAACCCAATTGAAAACTTGGATTAATTCATGTGCTAGCAATTTAATTAACCTATTTAATTTATAATAAATTCAAATAGATTGGATCAAAACCAAATCTCTATTGTGTGTGACCTATTGGGTTTTAAATCTAGCTAGCAGTGGACCCAGACTCTCGATGTAACCCTAATCCGATTGGATTAGGTCAGCTCGAGAGTCCCAATCAACTAGGACTCTTCTTAATTGATTCTTGAATTAAACTCTTTTAATTTTGATAAATTCACAAGTCAAGATTAATATCTAGCAATATATCATGACTATCTGAAAGATTTAAAATTTGATAGAAATATCAAAATTATCCTTTCATGGTAAGTTACCGTGCAATTCAATCTTTCGATCACCCAACATCCTGAAAAGGCTATGGGTATAGAAATACGTTAAATCCAAATATCTATCCATATATATCTCGATCTGATGATGATGATGATCGATTGACGAACTTGTAGAAATTATTCTACAATTCATCCTTGCTTTGGTCAGAGACTCTTAGAGTCATCATTCTATGAGATCACATAGGATATTCTCTCCTCCTACAAAGAGTGACTGATTCTTTATTGATCACTCATAACCTTCATACATATTTTGCCATATCCAGAATATCCCACACACATCTCAAAGTGGTGTGCTAGGGAATAAACCAAAATAAGGATCCATGTACATAAGGTACCATGATGATCTTAGGTCAAAGGATCACATGCACCACTCTCACTGAAGAATCATCTATTGGCATGCTGTAAGGCTCCATCAAATATGTTTTTAGTGGGTCAGTTCAGTGAACTCATTCTCTAATGAGTACCTACATCTTTGTATTAGTATCACCACTTAAGTAGTTGTGAGATCAACCACTCTCTTCATTGAGCATACATAGAATGTGCCAGTCTTACTGGTATCATCGATCTCTAACTCGATGATCCAATGATTGAGAATATTTTAGATTGGAGCTATCCAGATTTTAAGTCTCACTGGTATGATCTCATCATGGCCCTAAAATCATTATCCTAATCTATGGGGTTTATCATAATCATAAAAAAAATGATGCAGCAAATGATAAAACATAATACCTCATAAATAAAAAATAACTAATATCATGTAAATGAGTAGGAAGATAAACAAAAAAAAATCTCTTCGCATCCACATGTGATTGGCATGTAGGGTACTATTCTTTCAAAAACTCGATACCTGAGTGCGGATCGATGATTGTCGCTGCTGAGAGACATGGTGAAGGAGATCCTTATTGATTGCTTGCAGCCATACATGCATCTGGCCTCTATAAAAAATTTACTCGAAGCCCCAATCTAATCGATCTTCTCGAGAGTGCTAGCTCACATGAAGATTTTCTTTTTGGCTGATCTGGATCTCTTTCTTCAAATCTCTGAAACTTTTTCAGAGGTTGAAGATAATCATCCAAAGAGAGAGGACTCTCCTCCTCTTTTTTATGCCATGAACCAATGCCCCAAGCCCCTTCACATGAAGAACTCTTCTACTGGTATCTTACACACACAAAAGAAACCTCAAAAGCTCCTTTTATAGGCATGTAAGGAGGTGGGGTGAAGAGTCCAATAATGTTTGGACTCTTTCATACATTGTCGCCTCCTCTTATGATTCCACACCCAAAAGAAACATGGGATGCCCCAACAAAAAATTTCTCACATTAAATCAGATCCTTATCTAATTTCCCATAATGAAAAACTCCCTTTTTTGGTTGCATAAAATATAAGAATAAAATAAGTGGCATGTGGAGTGATTTGGATAAGAACAAATTTTCTTGATAAAGAATATTTTGAAATCCAATTTCAAAACCTTGCTTTTATCAAAACCAAATTAGATTTGGCATGAAGAAAGGGAAGGTGAGAGACTCTTTGGTGTGAAGAAAACTCACACAAAAAATATTTGTGCATGGAGAAGAATAGCATCCAAAGTGAATTGGTGCAAGGGAGAAGAGTCCTATTCCAATATGGACTCTTAATTTTCTTATTTGAATCTAAACTAAATCACATCTAGTTTAGTCCAAATAAAATATATGAAATCAATATAATTAGGTTCATAAATTTTTAATCAAATTTTAATCAAATTAAAAATTGATTGAATCAAAATTCTGATCAAATCAGGGACTATTCTCCCTTAGCAATTAGGTCATCTCATAATCTGATCAGGTCAAACCTAATTGAATCTAATTTAATTAGATTTTATTTAATTCTCTTTGCTTGATCAAATTAAGCTAATCAATAATTTAATTACTAATTAATTTTTTTATTAATTCACTAACACTTGATAAATTAATTTATTATAATTTTTGTATAAAATTAACTATCAATCGAATTGATGATTAACCCTTGAACGATTCTCACTCGATCAACTACATGATTAGTCAAAAATTTTTTTTGAGTGTGACTCCATAGGTTTAAACTTAAGTCGGTAGCACAGGAATAACTTTCTGAACCAATCGATGTAACTATCTAGCAATAATGTCCCAATGTCCAGATAGGTAGAATGAAGGTGAAGCAACATTCAAGAACCTATTGGCATATGGTTATCGTACAATTCATCTCTTTGACCCTAATGCTCGAGGATGATCTAGAATTTAACTATCAATCCTAGATAAATCATCCATATTATATTTCAATCTTTTTCAAATCTATCTCATGGATTATCCGAGCTCAGGTTTTGCTAAATTGAAATACATTGATACATTAACTCCTACTAATTCGAAGGAGTCAATCCTATCTTGACTCACGCACCAACTTGATAAGTACTTGACTGCACCTAGAAATCTTCCATCACTAAATTAAAAACTCAGTTAGTCTGACATCAAAGTACAGTGAATTGCTTGTAAGTCATTGTGGTGATCTCAGATCAGAGGGACACTTATACCCATACCCTTCGCGAGCTACCCTTGATAGTAAAGTGCTCCATAGTTGGTCACATTTAGTGATGATGTACTCCTACATCTTACCTATATGCCATACCAGTGTCTCCACACTATTTGGTTATGAGGACAACCAACGTATATGGTACATAATGACCTACACTTGATATCACTATCGTCCTAGTACTAGCGTATCATTTAATCGTGAATCAATTTAAAGACTACATGATAAATCCTCCTTTATCGATCAAAATAGTCCTAAAGATTTCATCACAATATATGAGTTCATTAGAAGATGTAATCTTGTGATGAAAAAGATCAAATAACTTTTATTATTGATCAATCATTATATTTATAATTAGCACAATCATCAAACGATTGGCTTTAGGACACATTTCCCAATATTAGGTTTGAACCTATGGGGTCACACATATAGAAGTGCCATATGATCAAATGGCTGATCAATAATTATGAATCATTGAAGAGTTTAATTATCAATGTGATTAATGATTTATCCTTTGTAAAGGTTACAATAAATTATTTACTAATAGTTGATAAATTAAAAAAATAATTAATTAATAATTTGATTGTTATTGGCTCAATTTGATTGAACAATAAGGATTGGATCAGATCTAATTGAATTGGATTTAATTAGGTTTGCTTTGGATTGATTAGATGTAGTCCTATTGGATAACAGGACTTATTCCAATTGATATTAGAAATGCAAATCAAATTTTGAGTTGAATAAAATTTAATTTAGTTTGATATAGGCTTTGATTGAATCAAATCCTATTGAATAATAAACTTGATTGGATCAAACCCTATTAATCAATAACTTTTATGATATCCATTAAGAATCAATCTCTAGATCAATAGGATTTTAATCTAACTAATTCTCTAATTGGATTGGGGCCTAATTGATTTCATAATTGGACTAGGATCTAATTAGTTAATTTGTTATAACTAATTTCTAAATTAATTAGGATTGGATCCAAGAATTAGTTAGAGTTCGATCAATATTTATGAGTCCTATTTGGAATAGGGCTGAACCAACTCCCTCCACCAATTTATTTAAGTCTCCATGCCACATCTTCTCTTCACCATGGAATATCTCACACCCCACACAAGGTACCACATCCTCCCCTCTCTTTTGTGTAAAAAAGAAGCCATCCCTCTCTCTTTTGGTCCCCACATCCCATGCATCTAGGCTTCGTTTCCAACCCCTTTTGAAAAAATTTTGTGAGGCTTTTGCTGCTGGTTCTTAGGCATCAAAGAGGGCTTCTCTTGCTAGTTCTACAATAGAAAATTAGAGAAAAAAAATTCTTTCCAACGAGAGAAAGAGAAGGAAGAAGAAGAGTCTTCCAGCCTTGGAGAAGAAGAAGTTCTTCTTCTAAATTTTTTTTTATTTTTTTTTAGAATAAAAATTAGATTAGATCTAATTTCTAACATGAGAACTTAAATAAAAAATATCAAAAAAATTTGGTTAGATGTTTGGCACTTCTTAGAGTTTTAGATCAAGGAGTAAAAGTGAGAAGAAGAGAGAAGAATGATTCTTCTCTTTGGTCTCTCTTTTGGGTTCTTCTAGAGCTTAGAATTTTATGTGATTTTTAATATGAGAAATTAGATTATATTTGATTTTTATCTTGAAAAATCAGAGAAAAAAGATTCTTCTTAAAGATGTAAAAGGAAGAGAGAAAGGTTCTCTCTTGTGCATGGAAGAATTGAGAAAAAAAGATTCTTCTCTTGATCTCTATCGTAGAGATCTGATACATGAATCTAAGAAGAAAAGAAAAAGATCTTCTTATTCTTCATCTTCTTCATGTTCTTTTTAAATCGGTCAAAACATGATGTCTTCATGAGCTAGCACTCCTAAGGTCATTGATCAGCACATGGGCTTCATTTGGATACCTGTAGAGGTCGGACACATGTGTGGCTATCGAGCATCATAAAGAACAAACTACCATAGATTTCAGATACGGTAATCTGCTACTTACACTCAGATATAGAGTTTTGAACTCAATTTATATTTAGATATGATCTAAATATAATTTAGATATGATCTAAATATAATTTAGATATAATCTAATTACATATAGACATGATCTATATTTACTGAATTTTAAATTTTAGATATACATACATGCATATTGGTTCATATCATAGATCTTGTTTGGTAGTTTTAGATTTAATCTATGCATGCATTGTAGATTAAATTGTTTAATCTATGTTTGTTCTACTACAAAATTTTAAAAATGCACGCACAAAACTGCCATGCTTCCCTTCAACTTAAACACTCCAAAGGATGAAAGGATCTGGAGGAGAAGAGCTCTAGAAAAATAAAAACCAGCAAGGGAAGGGATGTATGATGCCAAGAAGAGGTGACCCCTTTTTATAGGCAAAGACTAGGTTTTTTATCCAAGAAAAGAGGGCCATAATCACCATACCATAAACCAGTTTTGAGTGTCCAAAAAATTTCAAAAAAAGGTCTACAACATGGAGAAGGATTTTGGTGTCTCACATGCCTTAGAACTCTCCAAAAAAAAAAAAAAATTATTAAGGTACCAACAATCTTTCTTGTATGAAAATTTTTTTTTCTTATTTTCATCTTATTTCTAATTCGGATCGTATTCGAATTTGATAAGAGATAGGATTATGAGTCATCAATCATTATTGCCCACCTTTATTGGGACTACTACTTTGACACCAAAAAGATCAAGCCAAATCCTATTTGGCATGGAGATATGGGTAAGGGTCCATGTGTGGTACAAGGAGATAAGGATAGAGTCCAAGTTGACAAGGACTCTTCATTCCTAATCTGATTCTAATCCAAATCAAATTTGAAAGGAACCCACTGATAGAAATGAATCTAATTCAATTAGAAATTTAAATATCTCATTAAATTTCTAACTCATTTAGGAATGAGCTGATTCCAAACCCTGATCGAATCAAAATCAAATTTTTCTTCGTAACCAGGATTGATCATATCAAACTCAATATGAGTCGAACTGAATCTAATTTAATTAGACTTGATCCAAAGCTCTTTACTCAATCAAATTGAGTCAATTACTAATTAATTCTTTATTAATAGTAGAGTCTCAATCTCAGTGAGACTTTCCTCTAGAGTCTTAGTCTTAATAGGACTCGTCACCAGAGTCACAATCCAATTGGACTCTTCAGCCATCAGATCTGATCAAATCTTCTAATGCGTGTGACCTTATAGGTTCGAACCTAGGCTGGTAGCATAGGAATAACTTTTTATACCAATCAATGTAACCATCTAGTAATGGTGACCTGATGATCGGATAGGTCGAAGTATTGTAAATCAATTTTTTAGAACCTGCTGGCATATGATTACTGTATAATTCATCTCTTTGATCCAAATGCTCAAGGTGACCTAGGATTTAACTGTCAACCCTAATTTAATCAACCACATTGTATTTCAACCTTTCAAATCCATCTCTTGGATTATCCTAGCCAAGATTTTGCTAAATTGAAATACATTGATGCATATCTCCTACTAATTCAGATGGGTCAATTCCATCTTGACTCACACACCAACTTGATAAGTACTTAACTATACTCAGTATCTTTCCATCACTGAATTAGAAACTTAGATGGTCTGATATTAAAGTATAGTGAGTTGTTTACAAGTTATCGTAGTGATCTCAGGTCTGAAAAATACTTATACCCATATCTTTCATAAGCTACTTTTGATAGCAGAGTGGTTGGTATATGATCACGTTCGATATGAATGTACTCCTACATTCCATCTGTATGCCATAATAGTATCTCCACACTCTTTGATTAAGAGGATAACCAACTCATATGATACACAACGACCTACACTTGATATCACTATCATCTTAATAATAGCGTATCGTTTGATCGCGAATATTTTTAAGGACTTAATGATAAATTCTCTTTTGTCGATTAATTATAATCCTAAGGACTTCATTACAACACAGGAGTTCAAAGATGGCTAATTTATAATAAAAATATCAAATAATTTTTATTAATAAAAATTCATATATAATTTACAAAATGAGCACAATCATATAACGATTGACTTTGAAACATATTTTCCAACAAGTCCCACTTGGACTAAAGCTAATCGATATAGTATCGTATATCTATCTTTGATTTGTGATCATCAAACTCCTTAATTTTGAGAGCTTTAGTAAAGGGATCAGTCAGATTTTTTTTTTCCATCAATCTTCTGAAGGTCAATGTCACCTCAATCCATAATCTCTCAGATAAGATGATAGTAGCGTAGAATATGCTTGGTGCACTGATGAAACCTCAGCTCCTTGACTTGAGCAATGGCTTCAGTGCTGTCGTAGTATATAACAAAATAGGGCCATCAATAGAGAGTGCCACTCCAAGCTCATCGATGAACTTTCGCAACCATACAGCTTCCTTCATAGCATCGAATGCCGTGATACACTCTGCTTCGCAAACAGTCTGCCATAGTGTGCTGCTTGAAACTTTTTCAGCAAATCGCTCCACCATTTAGGATAAAAATATAATCTGACATACTTTTGCTATCGTCATGGTCTGACTGAAAGCTGGAGTTAGTAAATCCTACTAGTTTAAAATTAGTTTCACTATATACAAATCACTGATCCTTAGTATTTCTCAAATACTTTAGAATAATCTTTACGACCTTCCAGTGGTTCTCTCCTGGATCAGACTGGTATCTGCTCATTACCCCTACTGAGTATGCCACATCTGGTCTCATACATATCATGACGTACATAATAAAACCCACTGTCGAAGCATATAAAATTTTACTTATATGCTCTCTCTCTCTTAAGGAGTTGTCAGACAATCTTCTTTCGAAAAAAAAAATTTATAGCTTATTAGAAGATAGCTTTTCTTGAAATTCTTTATGCTGAACTATTTCAACATGGTATCTGTGTATGTGGATTGGGAGAGCCCAAGCAGCCTCTTAGATCTATCTCTGTAGATCTTCATCCCTAAGATGGAGACTGCTTCTCCCAAATCTTTCATGAAAAATTATGACGATAACCACACTTTTATTTCCTATAATGCAAGGATATCATTCTCGATTAAGAGAATATCATCCACATATAAAATAAGAAATACAATTATTGAACCATTAACCCATTTATATATGCAAGGTTCCTCTCCATTACTAACGAAGCTATATGTTCTAATCACCTTATCAAAATGTATGTTCCAACTCTGAGATGCTTGCTTCAATTCATAAATAGATCTCTGAAGCTTGCATACCTTGGACTCATCTATGGATGTGAATTGCTCAAGCTATATCATATACACCTCTTCATTCAACTCTCCATTTAGGAAAGCTATCTTCACATCTATTTGTCAGACTTCATAGTCCAGGTATGCTGCTATCGCAAGCATGATCCGAATAGACTTGAGCATTTTCATTGAAAAAAATATCTCATCATAGTCAATACCATAATGCTGACGATAACCCTTGATAATCAAATGGACTTTATAGGTCTCCACCTTTTCGTCTGCACCCCTCTTCCTTTTGAAGACCCACTTACACCCTATGGATTTTACCCCTTCATGTGGGTCAATCAATGTCCATACATCATTGACCTTTATGGACTCCATCTCAAATTTCATAGATTCAAGCTATTTATCAGAGTCGGATCTTTGAATCACATCCATATAGGTGATTGGATCCTCATCGTTCTCATTGAGTTCAACAGGATCTCAATCTTGGATCAAGAAACCTAAGTATCTATCCGACTGATGCGATATTCTATCAGATTGTCTTAAGGATGTTTGTGTATTGGGCTTCATGTTTGATCTTATCAAATCCGATTCAGATTCAATCATTGGTGTCGGTTCTTCTATCTGTCGAACTTCATCAAGCTCGATTTTAGAGGTACTTATTCCTTCACTAAGAAATTTTTTTTCCAAAGAGTGTGTCTTACTACTGACAAACACCTTTCATTCAACAGATAGGTAAAAGTAATATCTCCTCATTTTCTTAGAGTACCCTATGAAATTACATTTATCAGACCTAGGACTGAGCTTATCAGTTTGTAATCGTTTAACATAAGTCGAACATCTCCAGATCTTAAAATAAGAGAGGTTTGATCGATGTTCTGACCATATCTCATATAGTGTCTTACTAACTGACTTGCTCGGTACATTATTGAGCACAAGATAAATTATTTCAAGTGAATATTGAAAGAATAGTGCCCTACAAGCCAATCGCATGGGGATGCGAAGGGACTTTTTTTTATTTTCTTTCTACTCATTTGCATGATATTAGTTATTTTTATTTATGAGATATTATATTTTATCATTTACTGCATCATATATTTTATGATTATGATAAATTCCATAGATTAGGGCAATGATTTTAGGGCCATGATGAGATCGTGCCAGTGAGATCTAAAATCTTGATAGCTCCAATTTAAAATATTCTCTATTGGATTTTGATGGCACAACGAAAGGATTAGGTGTTTAAAATTTTCATTAAAAACATCCGATGTACCGAAAATCCTAATACCTAGAAACTCTTGACTATATCAATCAAAGTACAATAAAATAAATTTGGATCAGAAGAATATCTATAATGCTAATCTAATTTTTATGAGGCATCCAAATGTCCATCCTCCAATGGTGATCCACATGAAAATTGAACCAAGGACAGAGCTCCTTCTTCACCTTGCTTCAAGAGTTCTAACCCCTAAAACTCAACCAACCATCAATCGATCAGATCTTCCTCCAGACCTAAGTTTGAACCTTTCTGAACCATCCACTAGACTTGAGCACCTTTTTCTAAACCTCTTAAATCCTTAGAGCTATTAGGATTAGGCTTGTCTTAAAATAACATGCCTTGTCCTAAAACCTAGAGTTATAAGAGAGGGAGAGAGGGAGTGGATAGGAAATGTAAGAATTGAATGATCACCCAATCTACCATCCCCTATTTATAGCACTAGATGGTGCACTAACAGAAAAGGCATGCCTCATCTGAAAAGATATATCAAGTCCTCATATCACTTATTTGAGAGTCCTTAAATAGAAGGACTCTTCAAGGGGTGATACGTCAATTCCTACCTTCTCACCCGTGCATGCCCAGAACAAGATATTTTTTGCATCTCTTCACACATCAGATTAGTGTGAAATTTTTCTATATAAACATCTATTCAAATAGAAAGGCTATCACCAAATGACACATTATTTGGATAAGAATTCATATTTGAGAAGAATTCTTCACCGAAGAGATGCGCGAGCACCTTCTCCCTGTCGCGCACGCGCATGCCCAGAAAAGGGTGTGAAAAGTAACCTTTCTTAATCTGATAATTTTTTATATTTTTATCACATGATCAGCACTTAAAATTAATTCTTATCACAAAAATTATCAAATAAAAAGTCACTTAAGACTCCCTAAACAGAAGGAGTCTTCATGTCCCTTCATGTGTCTAGAAAACCTGTCACATGCGCAGCAATGATTCGAGTAATTTTTTCATGCATAATCTGATAGATTTTTTATACTTCAAAAGGTGTGATAGGTGGAAAATTATCTAATCTACTTGTCATAAAAAATAGAGGCCCAAAACAGAAGGATTCTTAGTCCTTCTCCATGCCAAAAATAAAGTGCGCATGCATTCTGCATATTAGCACCAAGAGTCCTTCTTAAGTTGGACTCTTAGTTATTTAGTGTGTACACCAGATATTGTGTCCCTTTTTGACTACTTCTAGGTGGCTTGATCTAACCCAAATGCCCACCAAATTAGGTGAGCAAATGAGGAAGGCATGTGACCAAAATGATCTTAAAGCTAGGGATTCCACACGTGCTACCATGCTTACCGGAACCCTAATTGAATCCAAAATTTCAATCAACCTTTTTAAAAGGGACCTGTTAGGTATAAAATACCCTCAGTCGAAGTTCTTAACAGGATTGATCCTCCCAAGACTCCTTCGGCTTTCAACTGTGGATGGTATCTCTCCGGACTTCTCCAACAGCCGGATTTCCACAGTGCTGACTGAATTCTCCTGATGGACGAACTCCCACTGCACCACCCGAACTCCTTCAACATGAGTTCCCCCGGTCATCTATTAAGCCGGCTCAAGTGCTCAATGAGCCCCACCACCAGCCGACCTTCTACGACTATCAGCTGTTCCCCGAATCCCTTCCAGACTTCTTCCAGCCAGGTTCAACTCCAATCCGAACTACCCCGGACTTCGTCAACGGCTGAACTTCACCAACGGCAGATTCCTACAACTACCAGACTTCGTCTGGACTCCTACGGGAGTCAGACTCCGCCCACGACCTCAACTGCTGGAAGGCTTCGCCCGGACTACTACGAGAGCCGGGCTCCGTCCTCGACCTCGACTGCTGGTAAGCTTCGTCTGGACTCCTAAGGGAGCCAGACTTCACCCCTGACTTTAATTGCAGGTAGACTTCGCCCGGACTCCTACGGGAGCCAGACCTCGTCCCCAACTCTGGTTGCAGGAAGACTCTGCCCGGACTCCTACGGGAGCCGGACTTCGTCCCCAACCTCAACTACTGGAAGACTTCGCTCGGACTCCTATGAAAGCCAGGCTCCGTCCTCGACCTTGACTTCTGGTAAGCTTCGTCCGGACTCCTAAGGGAGTCGAACTTCACCCCTGACTTTAATTGCAGGTAGACTTCGCCCGGACTCCTACGAGAGCCGGACCTCGTCCCCCAACTCTGGTTGCAGGAAGACTCTGCCCGGACTCTTACGGGAGCCGGACTTCATCCCCAACCTCAACTGCTGGAAGGCTTCGCCCGGACTCCTACGGGAGTCGGGCTCCATCCTCGACCTCGACTTCTGGTAAGCTTCGTCCGGACTCCTAAGGGAGCCAGATTTCGCCCCTGACTTTAATTGCAGGTAGACTTCGCCCGGACTCCTCCGGGAGCCGGACCTCGTCCCCCAACTCTAGTTGCAGGAAGACTCTGCCCGGGCTCCTACGGGAGCTGGACTTCGTCCCCAACCTCAACTACTGGAAGGCTTCGCTCGGACTCCTACGGGAGCCGGGCTCCACCCTCGACCTCGACTGCTGGTAAACTTCATCCGGACTCCTAAGGGAGCCGGACTTCGCCCCTGACTTTGATTGCAGGTAGACTCCGCCCGGGCTCCTACGGGAGCCAGATCTCGTCTCCGACTATAGTTGCGGGAAGACTTCGCCCGGACTCCTACGGGAGCCGGACCTCGTCTCCAACTCCGACTGCAGGAAGACTCCATCCGGACTTCGTCCCCAATTTTGACTGCTGGAAGGCTTCGCCCGGACTCCTATGGGAGTCGGACTCCGTCCTCAACCTCGACTGCTGGTAAGCTTCGTCCGGACTCCTAAGGGAGCCAGACTTCGCCCCTGACTTTAATTGCAGGTAGACTTTGCCCGGACTCCTATGGGAGCCGGACCTCATCCCCCAACTCTGGTTGCAAGAAGACTCTGCCCGGGCTCCTACGGGAGCCGGACTTCGTCCCCAACCTCAACTGCTGGAAGGCTTCGCCCGGACTCCTACGAAAGCAAGGCTCTGCCCTTGACCTCGACTGCTGGTAAACTTCGTCCGGACTCCTAAGGGAGCCAGACTTCGCCCCTAACTTTAATTGCAGGTAGACTTCGCCCGGGCTCCTACGGGAGCCAGATCTCGTCTCCAACTCCGACCGCAGGAAGACTCCGTCTGGACTCCTACGGGAGCCGGACCTCATCCCCAGCTCCGACTGCAGGCAGACTTTGTCCGGACTCCCACGGGAGCCGGACTCCGCCCGCGACTCCAATTGTAGGTAGACTTCGTCCGGACTCCTAAGGGAGCCAGACTTCGCCCCTAACTCCAATTGCAGGTAGACTCAGCCCGGACTCCTATGGGAGCCAGACCTCGTCTCTGACTCCGGCTGAAGGCTGACTTCGCCCGGACTCCTACGGAAGCCGGACTCCGCCCACGACTTCAATCACAGGTAGACCTCGTCCGGACTCCTACGGGAGCCAGACTTCGAGCTCCTGTCGCAAGCGACCCACTCCGAGTCACCACTGCAAACAAACTACTTCAAGTCTCTACCACGAGTGGCCTTGGCCGAGACTCCTTGGCAAATGATTTCGGTCCGGGCTCCTATGGAGATCGGACCCCAATCGAACTTCGGCCGACAGGCCTGGGCCCCTTGGCAGGCCGCAGTGATGGCCACGACTCTGCTCCGCTCCCTGCGACGGATTCCATGCGGCTCCATCACTCCCTGACTGGCTACAGTAACCACCACGACTCTGCTCCATTTCCTGCGATGGATGCCACACAGTCTCTCCACCCTCTGGCAAGTGGCGACAATGGACGCCGCTCCACTACCTACAACAGGCTCCACATGGCAGGCCATAGTAATGGCCATGGTCCCGCTCCACTACTCCTCGTAATAGACCCCTCCTGGCTCCGAACGGTGCACTGACAGGCAGTTACAAATATCGCCATCAATCCGTTGCCCCCTCCACCTATAAAAGGGGGACCCCAGATACGTTATTCTCTAAGCTCTCATTTCTACCTAGAAACTCTGCTAAAATTTTTATTCGAGCGCTCCATTTTTGTTGAGACAGAGAACTGACTTGAGCGTC
Organism: Elaeis guineensis; assembly: GCF_000442705.2. NCBI lineage: Eukaryota > Viridiplantae > Streptophyta > Magnoliopsida > Arecales > Arecaceae > Elaeis > Elaeis guineensis. The sequence goes on along the minus strand of NC_026001.2, from coordinate 36,779,494 downwards.
GGAGGATCTTACCGGAGCAACCCCACCTCCGGTTTAGATTTCCTTTGTAGGTCCCGATGGTGACCGCGACTCCTTCGACTCCAGCTTCTCCGACACAGGCAGATTTTTACACCAACAGGATTGGCGCTAGAAGGAGGGGCCTATATCTTCATAGTACCCTTGTTCTTAAAGGAGAGCTCAATGGGACTGCCTCCGATCGACTTCTCTGGCATCCTCTCCTCCTTCCTCCACTCGGTCCTCGCCCGATGCCCCCCCACAGAGCATCCACGCGACGATCCACGGCCTCCGCGGCCAGATCTCAGGCTCCGGCCTCACCTCCAGTTTCCCAGCCTCTTCACCCTCCTCCGACTATGACGGTTGGCGTGAAATAGTTCGACTTGCTGGCCCAGCAGGTCAAGGGCCTCGCTGAAGCGGTGCAAGCCATACAACAGCAGCAACAGCCGCATGTGTCAATGCGGTCGGAGAGAATGTCGTCGAAACTCCAAAATCTGGTGGCGGGACGGGCCACTTGGGCCAGTCGCCCTGTCTTTCCTGGAAAGACGAATCCGAGGGTAGAGAACCCTCAGTTGGATCATGATTCCACCCCTGGGAGATCTCTACCCCCATTCTGCCAGAGGACCCTCGAGACCCGTAGTCGAGAGGATTTTCTGGATCGGAGACTCCAGGAGATGAACCGACGGATCGAAAAACTTTTCCACGCTCCCCCGCTTATGGTGAGGATATTTGTACTGACCCTCCCTTTTCTCAAATAATCATGCAGGAGCCAATCCCATCAAACTTCAAGCTCCCCCAGTTTGAAAGCTACGATGGGACTTTGAATCCGGTTGACCACCTGGAGGCCTTCCGGATGATGATGCTGCTTCATGGTGCACCCGACGCCATTCTATGCCGAGCCTTCCCATCCACCTTGAAGGGAGCGGCGAGGAATTGGTACTCGGTGCTGAAGCCGGGTACCATCTTTTCTTTTGATCAGATGAGCCACCAATTTGTGGCCCATTTTGTCAGCAGCCGGTGCCTCCGGAAGGGTTCGGAGTCCCTCATCAACATCAACCAGAGGGAGGGGGAGTCCATTCGGGCCTACATCAACCATTTCAATGTCGCCGCGCTGGAGGTCCGAAACTTGGACCAGTCGGTAGCGATGGCCACTCTGAAGGGCGGCCTTCAGAAGAATGACCTTTTGTTCTCCCTGGAGAAGAAGTACCCCAGAGATTTTGCTGACCTATTGGCTCGGGCCGAAGGGTACGCTCGAGTGGAAGAAGCCTTTAAAATGAAGGATGAGGAGACCGTGAGAGAGCGGTAGGCGGGAGACTCGAGTAAGCCCGCAGTTGAAAAAGGGCCGAGAGAAGCTTGACCACATTCTCGAACTCCTCCCGGGCACAAGCGTGTCCATACTCCTCCCCGGGTACGCAAGCAGAGAAGTTCGGACCGCGAAGTTCGGCGGGGTTCTCCACCAGGAAGGTTTCGCAACTATGCCCCTCTCAATGCATCGAAAACCCAAGTGCTGATGGAGATCAGGGAGCAGCTGCCAAGGCCAGAAAGGATGCGCACACACCCTGGGAAGCCCAATCCTAACAAGCTCTGCCTCTACCATCGTGACCATGGCCATGATACAGAGGAGTGCATTCAGCTCCGGGATGAGATCGAGGAGCTCATCAGATGAGGTTGGCTCGACAGGTTCATTCGACGCCGACCTGAAGGCAGAGAGGATCGGCCAAGGGCCCTGCCGCAACCTGAACCACCGAGGAGGAAAGAGCAACCCAAAGATCGACCTCCAATCGGGATCATCAACTCCATCACTGGAGGACCTCAAGGAGGAGCAGACCTTCCATGACCATGGGACTCGAAAAACCTGTAAATGTACTACTAACGACTTTGCTTTGAATCAAAATTTCTTTCGACTTTGCATGTCTTTCCCTTTTGGCATGGACTTGTTACGACTGGGGATAACCCCTTCAAACAATCAAAATAAGGTCATGTTAGGAACAGGAGGAGAACCTCATCCTAACATGAGCAAAATGAAAGTCTGATTATTTTAAGATCGGATCGTGGGAGAGGCCCATATAACGGTCCTTAAGTGCCCCCATGGTCATGTTAGGAATAGGAGGAGAATCTCGTCCTAACATGAGCAAAATAAAAGTTTGATTATTTTAAGATCGGATCGGAGGAGAGGCCCATATAACGACCCTTAAGTGCCCCCATGGCCATGTTAAGGACAGGAAAAGAACCTCGCCCTAACAAAAGCAAAGTCAAAGGCCCGGTTCTTTTAGACCGGATGGGGGGAGAGGCCCTACAACACCCTTATGCGCCCCCACAGCCATGTTAGGGACAGGAGGAGAACCTCACCCTAACATGAGTAAAGTCAAAGGCCCGGTTCTTTTAGACCGGATGGGGGGAGAGGCCCTACAACGCCCTTATGCGCCCCCACAGCCATGTTAGGGATAGGAGGAGAACCTCACCCTAACATGAGCAAAGTCAAAGGCCCGGTTCTTTTAGACTGGATGGGGGGAGAGGCCCTACAATGCCCTAATGTGCCCCCACAGCCATGTTAGGAACAGGAGGAGAACCTCGTCCTGACATGAGCAAAGTCGAAGATCCGATTGTTTTAGACCGGATGGGGGGAGAGGCCCTTGCAATGACCTTTATGTGCCCCCACAGCCCCGTTGGAAATAGGAGGAAAACCTCATCCTAACCTGAGCTGAGATCGACTACGTCAAGAACAGAAGGAGAACCTCATCCTGACGATGACAAAAACTCGATCGCCCAACATGATCGGATAAAAGGAAAAGTCCCCTCAATGGCACCTCTACACCTCTACGCGACCCCACAAAAAGCAAGGGGAGGACCCTCACTCAGAAAAGAGGAGAAAAATTGAAAAGGAAAGCGACGAACTACATGGGCAACAGATGAAAAACAAACTACACCAAAAACATAGGAAACTTCGTCTCAACAAAGATGGGAGCTCCTACCAAACATCCCCGGTCTCTAAGAAGGCTCTCGACATGGGTCAAGAAAATAATGACTCCTTCAAGGTAATACGAAGTTCAGACCATGAGTTCGAGCCCATGGCCATGGATGACAAGAAGAGCAAATCAATGTGGCGACGATTGGGCATCTCCGAGCGACACCGACGTCGAACAAGTCGAAAGACAAAAGAAGTTTGATGAATGACGGCCTAATACAAGATTGAACAAGGAGGGAAGAGAAAGAAAGGTGACAAGAAAAGTAAAACAACATGATAACGGCTGGGAATCTTCAAACCATGTCGACGTCGAACATGTCAAGAGACAAAAGAAGTTCGGTGGATGACAATTTAATGCAATGCGTGGACGAGGTAACACAAAATCTCCTTTTCATTTCATTCATAAAATATACACTACAAAGCCTAGTAGGCTAAAGGAAGAAAAGCAAAACAACAAGAACAAGACAAAACAACAAAAGAAAATATATATGCATGGGAAGATGGAAGGCAAAAAGAGCCCTAAGGGGGCCCGGCTTCCTCTGACCTCGAACTTTCGGCTTCGACCCTCGCCAGGGAGCACCTTAAACTTTCAACTTCTGCCTCCAGTTCCCTCTCTCTCATTAATATCTCCATGTATCTACGGTGAAATCGTTGGCTTTTGTTCTCCGCCTCTCGATGCCTTTTTCTCAGGACCTCAAATTCTGCCTCCGTATCCTTGACGGCCTGCTGCTCGCATGCCAGCTGGATCTTCAATTGCTGTAGCTCGACCGTCCCCTCCCCAAGGGCAACAGATAGCTCTTCTGCGGTTCTTCTCAGGGATTGGAGTTCGCTGGAATCCCGAGCGGAAGCAAGCTGAGCCCCTCCAGCTAGCTGCCCTTGAAGGCGGGCAACTTCGTCGGTCGCCATCCTGAGCCTCCCTCTGTATTCATCCACCTGCTTGCGCCAGCCAGCCCGATACGCGTCATAGCTCGCCTTGGCATCCTGGAGCTGTTGCTGGAGGGCGGAGACCTTCTTCGACCATTCTCGTCGCTGTCGGCCCGAGTCAAAAGCCAGGATGAGCTTCCTTCCAACTGGCTAATCCTCTCCTGAGCGGCCGACAGCTCCGCTCGGAGGGAACTGATCTTAGCAGCTTGAGCCCAAATTCGATCGCTGGCGCACTTTCTATGTCCTCGAGCTCCCTCTCGAAGTTCACCTTTCTCCGACTGTACTCCATGATCCCCTTCACGTGGAGGTTTCGAAAGCGGGTGGCCTCCGCGGTGGCTTCGGAGTGACCCTCCCTCAACCTACGGAGCTCGCCTTCCATCTTCTTCGACCTTTTCATCAAATGAAGAACTTCCTTCTTCAGGCGCTGGATCATGGACTTCAGCAGAATCCCCTGGGGTAAGGGAAGCACCTCAGTAGGGCACTGCCATCGGGAGGTCAATGCGTTAAGATGCAGCTCATTACAAAGAAGAAAAAAGAAAGAAAGAAAAAGAAGAGAAGAAAAATCCCCCATAAGGAGGAGACCAATTTTATTGACTGAATGTTTCTTGAAGACAAAAGAAAGAAGAAAAATTACAATAAAGGAAGAATACAAGGTTAGAGGTCTCGGACCTCTGGATCAACAGGGGGACTCGCACCTCTGGGAGGTGGTCCGCGGTGGTTGCGACGGTGGTGGAGGGTCTGGCTTCATCCTCGGATGCCTCGTCCAAGAAGCTGAGGTCGAGCTCGGGGAATTTCCGACCATCTTCTCCTGGCAGAGCTCGAACCCCCTATTGAATGTGGCTTGGCCGAACTCAACCTTCAACTTCTTCATTTCGGTGGAAGCCTTGAACTCCTCCATCGCTTGACCCCTGGCCTCCGAGACCAGGGTCGGGATCTGCTCCACCATGTTGGCAACCTCGGCCTCCCCCTCCTCACCATCTCCTCTAAGGCAGCCTTTTGTTCCACCGAGGTCTGTCTCTCTCTCTCAAGTGCTTCTCGAAGACCGGCCGCCTCGAGGGCATTTCCTTAAGATGGGCAGCCTCGGCCCGCTGACCTTCCACCGCCTTGTTTATCGTCTCGATGTTGGTGAGGAGTTGGTGTCTGAGCTGCAAGGACGATCAGAGGGTCAGAATGGAAGCTGAGAAGTTAATTAAATGAAGAAGTGAAAGGAAGGAAGGAAGATGAATCTGCTTACCTCGAGGAAGGCCCCCAGCGAGTCCCAGACTTGTTGTGCAGGATCGACGCAGATGATCCTCTGGACGACTTCGGGCAGTGAGCACCCGTCAACCAGCTTTTTTATTAGGTCCCTATCACTAAAGGGATCATCCCCCTACTCCTCTTCAGAGCCGTGGGATTCTTCGGTGGCAGCCCGGTGACTGTCGACCCTACAGGCAAGGTCTTCCTCCTCTCACCCCCTGGCACCTCCTCAGGACGGGACTCCGAAGCAGGGACCTCGGTAGGAGAACTCAAACCCCTCGAGGAAGCCGGGCGGCTGGAAGCTCAGTGTCTGCAAGGACGTCGGTGGCTGAGGTCGCTTGGGCGGGCGCGGCTGAACTCATCCCCTCCACTCTGGTCTTCTTCGCCAGCTCGAGGCCGCGGCGCCCTTTCTTTTGAGAGCCTTAAGGCCCCTGGCAAGCATCTGTGCTTCTTCGGTGTCCATGCCTAAAAAAAAAAAAAAAAGAGAGAAAAAAAAGAAAAAGAGAAAGAGGGGGTGAAAAAGAAAAAAGAAGAGAAGTAGGAGAGAGAGAGAGGAAAGGAAAGGAAAAGAAGAAAAGAAAAGGAGAGATAAAATACTGGCGGGATCCAGGGGGCTCAAGCCGATGTTGAATAGAAACTGCTCCTTCAGGAGGTTGGGAAGAGAAAGAGTTGGATATTTGAGGAGTTTCTGGGAGGCTTGAAGATCGTCCCCCCCCAGGCTGGTCGCCCGACGGACGGAGTCCCTCGGGGAGCCCCAAGGGGCAACCCTAGCCTCAAGGTCGGGCATCGAACATAAAGAAACTTCCCCTTCCAATTATGGATAGAAGAGGGGGCACCTTTCAGCAACCCCTTTCTACTGAACTGTGGGGAGAAGTACCACCAGTCCTTTGCCATGGGATGACGCTTGAAGGTGTAGAAGTATCTAAACAAGGAAAGGGTGGGCCGGACTTCGACTATATGACAAAGAGAGAGGAACCCTATCAAAAACCTAAAGGAGTTCGGTGCAACCAAAGCCAAAGAAATATCCAGAAACTGAAAAAGAGCAATGACAAAAGACGGAAGAGGAAGCTGAAGTCCGACACGGAAGGCCTCCTGGTACAGGCAGAAGCAGTCAGGGGGAGGGGCACTAGCCCAGTCGGACGGATCAGAAAGTTCCAGTTCGTACTCCGAAGGAACCCCATACTGAACTCTTATAGTTGAAGTTTGTCCGGAGTCAGAGAACAAGGAATGGCGTTGGTACATAAATCGGACGAGATTCAGCTCTAGCTACCTGTTCATCTACCGCCTGAGGACTCTGGGAGATCGAGACAGACGAACTCCTAGAGCCGCTAGAAGAAGAAGCCTGGAAGACATCTAGAATCACACGGAGACCACTTACAGAGGCGAAATCCCTAAAAATTGGGGAAAATTGCAGACAAGGTCTCGGGGGACTGATGTGTAGAGCAAGAGGAAGAAAGATCGAATGACAAAAGGAAGAACAAAAAGAGGAAGGAGTTTCGAGACTAACCTAAGCGATTCGGAGAGGTGCGAAGGTGCAGAAATGGGGACGGCTCGAGGAACGTCTAAGGCTGGAAAGGGCGCTGAGAAAAATTGAAGTTCTCAGAGAGAAGAAGGGTGCCAGAACGAGACTGTCGGATAGAGCGGGACTCTTGGGGAGGAGTGCGGGTTTAAATAGACCCCAGATTCGGCATAATGATGATTGCGAATCCCCTCTGACCGGTCTCTTTTCGTCGCATGTCCCACTCACCACAGCGGGCAGTTAAAAAGTGGCAGACGGCCGACAGAGCCTTTATTGCACCACACCTTGAGCACCGTTCCGCTGCAGGTTCCAAAAGAGCCTCCCGGATCACTTCGATTTGAAAAGACTCCAGCACACGCACATTGAATGCCAAAATATCTGAGGACGATTGCGCGCAGGCATCAAGGAGCAACTTCGGCTGTGAAAATCTCTCTGTACTTCCTTCATTCGAAATTCAAACTCGAAGTAGGGGGACTGGTGTTAGGTATAAAATACCCTCAGCCGAAGTTCTTAACAAGATTGACCCTCCCAAGACTCCTCCGACTTTGACTGCGGATGGTATCTCTTCGGACTTCTCCAACAGTCGGATTTCCACAGTGCTGACTGAATTCCCCGACGGATGAACTCCCACTACACCACCCGAACTCCTTCAACATGAGTTCCCCCGATCATCTATTAAGCCGCCCCAAGTGCTCACTGAGCCCCGCCACCAGCCGACCTTCTACGACTATCAGCTGTTCCCCGAATCCCTTCCAGACTTCTTCCAGCCATGTTCAACTCCAATCCGAACTACCCCAGACTTCGTCAACGGCTGAACGTCACCAACGGCAGATTTCTACAACTACCAGACTTCGTCCGGACTCCTACGGGAGCCGGACTCCGCCCATGGCCTCAACTGCTAGAAGGCTTCGCCTGGACTCCTACGGGAGTCGAGCTCCGTCCTCGACCTCGACTGCTAGTAAGCTTCGTTCGGACTCCTAAGGGAGCCGGACTTCGCCCCTGACTTTAATTGCAGGTAGACTTCGCTCAGACTCCTATGGGAGCCGGACCTCATCCCCAACTCTGGTTGCAGGAAGACTCTGCCCGAACGACTACGGGAGTCGACTTCGTCCCCAATCTCAACTGCTGGAAGGCTTCGCCCGGACTCCTATGGGAGCTGGGCTCCATCCTCGACCTCGACTGCTGGTAAGCTTTGTCCGGACTCCTAAGGGAGCCAGACTTCGCCCCTGACTTTAATTGCAGGTAGACTTCGCCCGGACTCCTACGGGAGCCGGACCTCATCCCCCAACTCTGGTTGCAGGAAGACTCTGCCCGGACTCCTACGGGAGCCAGACTTCGTCTCCAACCTCAACTGCTGGAAGGCTTCGCCCGGACTCCTACGGGAGCCGGGCTTCATCCTCGACCTCGACTACTGGTAAGCTTCGTCCGGACTCCTAAGGGAGCCGGACTTCACCCCTGACTTTAATTGCAGGTAGACTTCGCCCGGACTCCTACGGGAGCCGGACCTCATCCCCCAACTCTGGTTGCAGGAAGACTCTGCCCGGGCTCCTACGGGAGTCGGACTTCATTCCCAACCTCAACTGCTGGAAGGCTTCGCCCGGACTCTTACGGGAGCGAGCTCCGCCCTCGACCTCGACTGCTGGTAAACTTCGTCCGGACTCCTAAGGGAGCCGGACTTTGCCCCTGACTTTGATTGCAGGTAGACTCCACCCAGGCTCCTACGGGAGCCAGATCTCATCTTCGACTACAGCTGCGGGAAGACTTCGCCCGGACTCCTACAGAAGCCGGACCTTGTCTCCGACTCCGGCCGCAGGAAGACTCCATCCGAATTTCGTCCCCGATTTCGACTGTTGGAAGGCTTCGCCCGAACTCCTACGGAGTCGGCTCCATCCTCAACCTCGACTGCTGGTAAGCTTCGTCCGGACTCCTAAGGGAGTCGGACTTCGCCCCTGACTTTAATTGCAGGTAGACTTCACCCGGACTCCTACGGGAGCCGACCTCGTCCCCCAACTCTGATGAAAGAAGACTCTGCCCGGACTCCTACGGGAGCCAGACTTCGTCCCCAACCTCAACTGCTGGAAGGCTTCGCCCGGACTCCTACGGGAGCCGGGATCCGCCCTCGACCTCGACTGCTGGTAAACTTCGTCCGGACTCCTAAGGGAGCCGGACTTTGCCCCTGACATTAATTGCAGGTAGACTTCGCCCGAGCTCCTACGGGAGCCAGATCTCGTCTCCAACTCCAGCCGTAGGAAGACTCCATTCGGACTCCTACGAGAGCTGGACCTCGTCCCCAGCTCCGATTGCAGGCAGACTTCGTCCGGACTCCTACAGGAGCCAGACTCTACCTGCGACTCCAATTGCAGGTAGACTTTGTCCGGACTTCTAAGGGAGCTGGACTTCACCCCTAACTCCAATTGCAGGTAGACTCAGCCCGGACTCCTACGGGAGCCGGACCTCGTCCTGACTCCAGCTGAAGGCTGACTTCACCCGGACTCCTACGGAAGCCGGACTCCACCCATGACTTCAATCACAGGTAGACCTCGTCTGGACTCCTACGGGAGCCGGACTTTGAGCTCCTGTCGCAAGCGACCCACTCCGAGTCACCACTTCAAACAAACTACTTCAAGTCTCTACCACGAGTGGCCTTGTTCGAGACTCCTTGGCAAATGATTCCCGTCCGGGCTCCTACGGAGACGGACCCCAACCGAACTTCGGCTGACTGGCCTGGGCCCCTTGGCAGGCTGCAGTGATGGCCACGACTCTGCTCTGCTCCCTGCGATGAATTCTGCACAGCTCCATCACTCCCAAACAGGCTGCAGTAACCGCCATACTTTGCTCCACTTCCTGCGACAGATGCCACGCAGTCTCTCCACCCTCTGGCAAGTGGCGACAATGAACGCCGCTCCACTACCTACAACAGGCTCCACGTGGCAGGCCATAGTAATGGCCACGGTCCCGCTCCACTACTCTTCGTAACAGACCCCTCCTGGCTCCGAACGGCGCACTGACAGGCGGTTACAAACGTCACCATCAATCCGTTGCCCCCTCCGCCTATAAAAGGGGGACCCCAGATACGTTATTCTTTAAGCTCTCATATCTACCTAGAAACTCTGCTAAAATTTCTGTTCGAGCGCTCTATTCTTGTTGAGACAGAGAACTGACTTGAGCATCGGAGGATCTTGTCGGAGCAACCCCACCTCCGATTTAGACTTCCTTTGCAAGTCCCGATGGCGACCGCGACTCCCTCGACTCTAGCTTCTCGACGCAGGCAGATTTTTGCACCAACAGGACCCTTGGCCAATTTTTATATGTGTGTGAGCCATTGGGTTCTACATCTAGCTAGTAATAGATTTGGATACAAGTTGATCTAATTTGATTAGAATTTAATCTAACCGATTTAGGTCCATCGAGCAAACCAGATTTCAGTAATTAGAACTCTTTCTAATTGACGTTCGAATTAAACTCTTTAATTTGATAAAAAACTTACAAGTCAAGATTGACATCTAGCAACATATCATGACTACCCAGAAGATATAAAAATTTGATGAAAATATCAAATATATCCTTCAGTGGTAAGTTACCGTGCAATACAATCCTTCGATCATCCCAGCACCCTGAATATGTTCATGAATATGGAATCATGTCAAACTCAAACACACATTCATATTGATTCTCAATTAACCAATGATGACTCCAATGAAGAAGTATTAGAAGCTCTTTCTAATCTTCTTTCTATTTTTGACCAAAAGACTTTTTTCAAGTCATCTAGGATTGAGAATACACACGATGCGATCTCCTCTTACTAGGAGTGATTGATTCCATGTTGACCTACTCACAACCTCCATATACACTCCACCAAATCCAGAATATCCTGTACATGTCTTAATGCCATGCCTGGGTATGAACCAAAATATGGATTCATGTGCATAAGATTCTATGGTGGTCTCAGGTCTAAGGATCACTTGCATAACTCTCACTTAGAGAACCATCTTTGACATGCAAGTAAGGCTTCCATAACATATTCTCTTTCATCGAGTCAATTCAATGGACTCATTTCTCAAATGAGCACCGACATCCTTGTATTAGTATCCTACACAAGTGGCTAGTGAGATCCGTCACTCTCTCCATTGAGCATACATAGGATGTGCTAGTCTATCTGAAACATTGATCTCCACTCAATGCTCCTACGATCAGAAATATTTAAGATTTAGATTTTAAGATTTTAGATCTCACTAGCATGACCCATTCATATCTCCTTAAATCATTATCCTAATCTTTGGGGTTCATCATAATCTTAGGCATAATAAGATGCAGCAATATGATGAATCAATGCCTCAAATAATAAATGTCATTACATGAGTTGAAAAATTATAAAAAAAGACCCATCGCAACACACTTGCGATTGGCTTATAGGACACTTTTCTTTCAATCCCCACTTGCACTAAAATCAATCGCCTTTATATCTCATACAATCAAGATGGCGATTATATAGCTGCTTTGGTATGGCCTTAGTGAATGGATCTGTTATATTATTCTTTCTATCTACTTATTCAAAGACAACATCTTGTCTCTAACGAGATAGAAGCATCTAAGGATCTGCTTGGATCTATAATGAGACTTAGGTTCTTTAATTTGAATAATGGCCCTAGTGTTATCATGATAGAGTGACACTGGTCCTTCATTCTTAGGAATGACTCCTTAATCCATGATGAATTTTTCATCCAGACATCTTCCTTAATGGCTTTACTAGCAGCGATGTACTCTGCCTCAGTAATTGAGCCAGATATCATCTGCTGCTTGGAGCTCTTCCAACTCACTGCCCCATCGTTTAGGGTAAAACATACCCTGATATTGACTTGCTATCATCTGCTTTTCAATGATCCTCCCATGGATCAGCTTGAAATCTGATAGCTATGCGCAAAGCATAAGCTACATCAGGCCTGGTACATAGCATAGCATATATAATTGATCCCATAGCCAAAGCATAAAAAATTTCATTCATCCTCTTTCTCTCCTCTAGTATCTTAGGACACATTTTGTTAGAGAGATGTATACCATGTCTTGTAGGCAAGTAACCTCTCTTACTTGTCTCAATATTAAATCTCTTTAATATGAGACTTATGTACCATGATAAAGATAAGCCGAACATCCTTTTAGATCTATCTCTATAGATTTTTATACCCAATATATAGGATGCTTCACCCAAGTTTTTTATGAAAAACTTATTCGATAGCCAAGTCTTGACTGATTGCATCATTGGAATATCATTTCCAATGAGCAATATATCATCGACATACAGAACCAAGAAGACAACAGCACTCCCACTTGTCTTCTTATACACACATGGTTCATCCTTATTTTTGATAAAGCCAAACTCTTTGACTGTCATATCAAATTAGATGTTCCAGCTCCTCGAAGCCAATTTTAATCCATAGATGGATCTCTTTAGCTTGCATACTTGATTTGTCCTTCCACTTGAGATAAATCCCTCTGACTAAGTCACATAGACCTCTTCCTCTAGATTATCATTGAGAAAATGGTCTTGACATCCATCTGTCAGATCTCATAGTCACAGTATGCCAGTATAGCAAGCAAAATCTGGATGGACTTGAGCATAGCCACTGGTGAAAAGATTTCATCATAGTCAATTCTTTAGCTTTGATCTGAAATCCTTCGCCACCAACCTAGTTTTGTAGGTTTCTACTTGGCCATCTACTTCGATCTTCTTCTTGAAGATCCACTTGTATCCTATTGGGATCACACCCTTAGGTGCATCAACCAAGGTCCACACTTGGTTGATATACATCAAGTCTATCTTAGATTTTATGGCTTTCAGTCATCTGTTTGAGTCTCTACTCATGACAGCTTTCGAATAGGTCAGTGGATCATCATCCTGAATGATGTTGATCATATTGTCATCAAATCTCAGAGGTGCATGATGCACTCTATCTGACCTTCGGAGAGGAGATGTGTATTGTGGATGTACCTCATCTTTAGGTACTTCTGATTGAAGATCTTCTTGTGGTCCAACCACTTGTATTTCTGGATCAGTTTGTAGATCATGAACTTCAGTATGTTCAACATTCCTCCCACTGCCTCCTTCTTGGATGAATTCATTCTCCAAGAAAGTGGCGTGCCTACTAACAAATACTTTTTGATCAGTAGGATGGTAGAAATAATATCCATTAGTTTTTTTAGGATACCCTACAAATCTACACTTATCTGATCTAGCACTAAGCTTATGTCCAAAAATATTTTTGACATAAGCAGGACAGCCCCAAGTCTTAAGATGTTTAAGATTAGGCTTCCTTCCCTTCCATATCTCATATGGTGTGCTTGCAATAGACTTTGAAGGCACCCTGTTTAATATATATGTGGCAGTCTCTAGGGTATTATCTCTAGAAAGATATTGAAAGATCAGTGAAGCACATTATGGACTGCATCATATCCATCAAAGTGTGATTCCTCCTTTCTGCTACACCATTTAACTGGGGTGTATAAGGAGAGATCCATTCAGAGAGAATACCTTTACTTTTTAGATGATCAAAAAATTTACTGGATAAATATTCTCCTCAATCAGATAGAAGAACCTCGATACCTTTTTCAGTTTGTTTCTCGATCATACATTGATACTCTTTGAATTTATCAAAGACTTCGAATTTATGTTTCATAAGATACACATATCTGAATCTTGATAAATCTTTCATAAAGGTGATAAAATAGGAGTATCCTTCTCTGGCCTGAGTTATCATTGATCCACATACATCTGTATGTAGTAGGGCTAACAACTCATTTATCCTCTCTCCATATCTAGAAAATAGAGTCTTGATCATCTTACCTATGAGACAAGATTTATAAGTTCTGAATGATTCATAATCATACGGGTCAAAGAATTTTTTTTTGTATAACTTGTTTATCCTTGACTCACTAATATGACCAAAATGACAATGCCAGAGATATGTGATATTCACATCTTCTCACTTTCTTTTCATATTTTTTTTAATATAAAAAATATTTTCATTGAGTGTATGAATTAAAAGATCATTATCAATATAACTACTGTCATAATATTCATTAGAAAAGAAAATGAAGCATCCATTTTCCATTAGCCTTATTTCATAACCTTATTTTTACAACAAAGGTATATAAATAATGTTTCTAATGACCTTTGACATATAATAATAGTCTTATAATTCTAGAATTTTGCCTGAAGATAAATCAAGCATACAGGTTTCCACAGTCTCAGCGCTAATGGACTCTCCACTTGCATCATAGAGCTCGAGGTCACCTCTTTTCAGACCTTTGATATTCTGTAGTCACTGTAATTAATTATAAATATGCGATCTACAGGTGGTATCTAATATCCAAATATCACAGTCTGAACCACTCAATAAAAAATAGGTCTATATCATATACATACCTTTTGGTGCTACACATGCACCCTGCTTCAATCTTGCAAGATAATTCTTGCAATTATACTCTTGATAACCAAATTTGCCACAAAATGAATAGATGATATCCTTAAGGATATCTTTTGCCTTCTCATTATTACTAACCATTCCAAGGTCAGAAATATCCAGAATATTGGAGTTCTTCTCCGATATGAACTTAACTTGCAAGTTTCTCAACCCATCCACATAGTTGGGATCGATCAACATATTTTTATTTATAATTTATATAGTGAAAATAAAGAAGCCATAATATAGACTTAAATTTGCATAAATAAAGAATAATAGTATAAGCAAAGTACTCAAGTTTGACACGCATAACTAGTTGAGGACTTTTAAAACTAGTTATATCTCTCACTATTTTATCGGATACCATAGCCCTCTCCTATGGCAAACAAGAAATCATAATCTGGTTTCTTAATGGGGTTGAGACCCTAATCCCTCATTGAAGCTTTGTGAATATCACAACAAACCTCAATAAGTTCAAAAATAGAGAAACCTATCCAATTACATCTCACGCAACTCTCAATATAAATCTTGCCTCTAAAAGCACTCATAGCCTTGTGGATATCACAACAAACTATAGTATTTTGTAGTTAAGTCAGATCCTTCATTTTTATACAGTCATATCTGAAAAATGCTGCCCTTGTGGATATCACAACAAAGCAACATATCCAAAATATATCATAAAGCATCTAATATGCACCAAGACAAACCCACATCAATCCTCATAGCAAGCCTTGTGGATATCACAACAAACCTACTATGATTTTTGATAGGATATTGACTAGACATGAAGGAAGGCATATGTAGTATTCAAAACACTGAGCTACCATCATTCAAAATTTGAACTAATCTAATTGGTCAGAAAAGTATTAAGATTGGTGGGGATCCCCCCGTTGCCTTTCTTAGACACCAATAAAATTGGTCAAGCTAGCAACAAAACCAATTAAATAACCACCATACTTGAAACACTCCTTAGACATCAATTAATTAATCGATTTAAAAAAATAGGTCAGCTACTGGTTCACAACACTATGACTTACTCAAGCACATCTGAAATCAATCAATCACAATGATGTACAAATATAGTTGTATCTTAAAAATCATAACAACTAAACATAGCATCTAGTCATATCTCTAAGATATGAAAATATAATCATACAATACGACAATAACTAGCATTTTAAGCATATCACATATGCATGAAGTTCTAATAATATGCATCAATACAAAATACTCTTTTCACAGTTTTTCTTCTTGGGACATCACAGTGGCACCCCTACATGTCATAAGAGTACCCTATTGATTAGGAAGAGAGGATCTCTAACCCTACTTTCTCTTATGATCGGAAGGTCTGGTGATGAACCTCAATTAGAGTACTAAACTACTAAGAAAATTTTACATATACATCATGCATTTTATATTTAAAACATATCTCTAAGACGTACTAGGGTTTGGATGTTCAATCGGGTTCAACCCTTGAGCCGACTTGAACCAAACTAAAAACCCATGCTTGATCACAATCAAGATAATAATTTAATCTTTGATTATATAGATTAAGATAGGCTCTGATACCACTATTGGGTTTCGATGGCACAGCAGAAGGATTAGGTGTTTAAAATTTTCATTAAAAATGCACGATACACCAAAAATCCTAATACCCAGAAACTCTTGACTATATCAATCAAAGTACAATAAAAAAAATTTAGATCAGAAGAATACCGGTAATGCTAATCTAATCTTTATGAGGTATCCAAGTGTCTACCATCCAATGGTGATTCACATGAAAATTAAATCAGGGACAACGCTCCTTCTTCACCTTGCTTCAAGAGTTCTAACCCCTAGAACTCAACCAGCCACCAATCGATCAGATCTTTCTCCAGACCTGAGTCTGAATCTTTTTGAACCATCTACTAGATTTGAGCATCTTTTTCTAGACCTCTTAAACCCTTAGAGGTATTAAGATTAGGCTTGTCCTAAAAGAACAATCCTTGCCTAAAACCTAGAGTTGTAAGAGAGGGAGAGAAGGAGTGGATAGGGGATGTAAGAATTGAATGATCACCCCATCTGCCGTCTCCTATTTATAACACCAGATGGGGTGCTAATAGAGAGGGCATGCCTCAGCTGGAAAGGTGTATCAAGTCCTCATATCACTTATTTGAGAGTCCTTAAACAGAAGGACTCTTCAAGGGGTGATACGTCGATTCCTGCCTTCTCACGCATGCATGTCCAGAACGAGATATTTTTCACATCACTTCATGCATCAGATTAGTGTGAAATTTTTCTACATAAACTTTTGTTTAAATAGAAAGGCTATCACCAATGACACATTATTTGGATAAGATTTCATATGTGAAAAGGATTCTTCACCGAAGAGACATGCAAGCACCTTCTCCTTGTCATGCACGCGCATGCCCAGAAAAGGGTGTGAAAAGCAACCTTTCTTAATCTGATAATATTTAAGATTTTTATCATATTATCAGCACTTAAAATTAATCCTTATCACAAAAATTATCAGATAAAAAGTTACTTAAAACTCCCTAAACAGAAGGAGTCTTCGTGTCCCTTCGTGCATCTAGAAAAACCTATCACGCATGCAGCAATGCTTTGACCAATTTTTTTATAACAATATAATAGATTTTTCATACTTCAAAAGGTATGATAGGTGTCACATAATCTAATCTACTTGTCATAAAAAATAGAGGCCCAAAACAGAAGGATTCTTAGTCCTTCTATATGCCAAAAATAAAGTACACATGCATTCTGCATATTAGCGCCAAGAGTCCTTCTTAAGTTGGACTCTTAATTATTTGGCGTGTACACCAGATATGATGCCTCTTTTTGGTTGTTTCTAGGAGGCTTGACCTGATCCAAATGCCCATCAAATTGAGCTAAAAAATGAGCAAGGAATGAGACCAAATTGATCTTAAAAGAGCTAGGGATTCCACACGTGCTAGCATGCTTATCAAAACCCTGATTGAATCCAAAATTCCAATCAACCTTTTTAAAAAGGATCCTTGGCCAATTTCTATATGTGTGTGATCTATTGAGTTTCACATCTAGCTAGTAGTAAGTCTGGGTGTAAGTTGATCTAATTTAATTAGAATTTAATCTAACCAATTTATGTCCAATCGAGCTAACTCGATTTCAGTAATTAGAGCTCTTTCTAATTGGCATTCAAATTAAACTCTTTAATTTGATCAAAAACCTACAAGTCAAGATTGATATTTAGCAACATATCATGATTACTTAGAAGATATAAAAATTTGATAAAAATATCAAATATGCCCTTCAGTGGTAAGTTACCATGCAATACAATCCTTCGATCATCCCAGCACCCTGAATATGTTCATGAGTATGGAATCATATCAAACTCAAACACACATTCATATCGATTTTCAATTAACCAATGATGACTCCAATGAAGAAGTATTAAAATTTTTTTTTAATTTTCTTTCTACTTTTGGCCAAAAGATTTTTTCCAAGTCATCTAGGATTGAGAATACACAGGATGCGATCTCCTCTTACTAGGAGTGATCGATTCCATGTTGACTTACTCACAACCTCCATATACACTCACCATATTCAGAACATCCCGTACATGTCTTAATGCCTTGCCTGAGTATGAACTAAAATATGAGTTCATATGCACAAGATTCTATGGTGGTCTCAGGTCTAAGGATCAGTTGCACAACTCTCACTTAGAGAATCATCTTTGACATGCAAGTAAGGCTTCCATAAGATGTTCTCTTTCATCGAGTCAATTCAGTAGACTCATTTCTCAAATGAGCACCCACATCCTTGTATTAGTGTTCCACACAAGTGGCTAGTGAGATCTGCCACTCTCTTCATCGAGCACACATAGGATGTGCCAGTCTATCTGGAACATTAATCCCCAACTCAATTCTCCTACGATCAGAAATGTTTAAGATTAAGATTTTAGGGTTTTAGGTCTGACTAGCATGATCGATTTATATCTCCTAAAATCATTGCTCTAATGTTTGGGGTTCATCATAATCTTAGACATAATAAGATGCAGCTAATATGATGAATCAATACCTCAAATAATAAATATCATTACATGAGTTGAAAAATTATAAAGAAAAATCTCATCACAATACACTTACGATTGGCTTATAGGGCACTCTTCTTTCACCCAGTCGTTGGATCATCGAGTCGAAGATCGATGATTTTGGTAAGACCGGTACATCCTATGTATGCTCGATGAAGAGGGTGGTTGATCTCACAATCACTTGTGTGGTGATACTAATACAAGGATATAGGTGCTCATTAAAAAATAAGTTCACTAAATTGACCCGCCAAAAGAATATCTGATGGAGCCTTACAGTATGTCAACAGATGGTTCTCTAGTGGAAGTGGTGCATGTGATCCTTTGACCAGAGATCACCATGGTACCTTATGTACATGGATCCTTACTTTGGTTTATTCCCTAGCACACTACTTTGAGATGTGTGTGGGATATTCTGGGTATGGTAAAGTATGCATGAAGGTTGTGAGTGGTCAATAAGGAATCGATCACTCTTTATAGGAGGAGAGAACATCCTATGTGATCTCATAGGATAATGACTCTGAGAGTCTCTAGCCAGAGTAGGGATGAACAGTAGAAATAGTTTCTACTAGTTCATCAATCGAGTCATCATCATCAGATTGAGAAACATATGGATAAGTATTTGAGTTTGACATATTTTCATTTTCATGGTCATTCCAGGATGTCGTGTGATCGAAGGATTGAATTGCACGGTAACTCACCACGAAAAGATAATTTTGATATTTTTATCAAATTTTAAATCTTTTAGGTAGTCATGACATGTTGCTAGAAGTCAATCTTAACTTGTGGACTTATCAAGATTAAAAGAGTTTAATTTAAGAATCAATTAGGAAGAATCCTTATTGATTGAAACTTTTGAGCTGATCTAATCCAATCGGATTAAGATTACGTCGAGAGTCTGGGTCCACTACTAGCTAGATTTAGAACCCAACGGGTCATACACAATAGAGATTTGGTCTTGATTCAATCAATTTAAATTTATTATAAATTTAATGGTTAATTAAATTGCTAGCACATGAATTAACCCAAGTTCCCAATTGGGTTCAGTGCAAATGTGTTTGTGCTAACCCTTTGCTTGTTGCCTTGACCTAATGTGATTGGATTTGAACCATCTATTTATTAGCTAGTTTATCTAGTTTATATGGAAGAGTTCCATGTGAATAAACCTCCTCCACATCGAAACCACACACAAAAATTTTATTAGCATCTCATTCATTTTGGGTTTAAGGGAGGAGAGTCCTTCTTTCATACTTATCTTAATTTTCTTACAATATTTCCACACGTCCCATTATTTTGTGCATCATCAGATGGAGCCTTGGGATGTGAGACGTGGAAGAGAAAGTGGAGTCCTTCTTTGAGAAGGAACTCCACACCAAAATAAATGTGGATGTCCCTTATTTTGGGCAATGAAAAATGGAGAGTCCATTTCACATTGGACTCTTAATTCCTTCCATTATTTCTATGCCTTTCTTAAATCCTCATGACATGAGATGTCCCTTGGGATTATGCGGCACAGAAGAGAAGGAAGAGTCCTTCTCTGGTAAGGAGTTTGATCATCAAATAAATTGGGTAGCCTTTCATATATGCATTGAGTTTATGGAAGAGTCCTTAATGGGATGGACTCTTTGATTCTCATGATAAATCTTTTTCCCACACACCATATGATGGTGTATTAATTTTTTTAGGTAGAAGAAGAGTCCTTCTGCTAGTGAATCACCTTTTATTCCATGCCAACCCATTGTTTTTCATAAAAAAATTAAATATGCCATGTAGGAATTAAGGGATGCCAAGAGTTGGCATCCCATGCTATCACCCCTTATTTCCTATAAATAGGAGGTGCTACATCATGCATCAACATGCCAAATTAGGCTAAGAGTTGGCATGGAAATGAGAGGAAAATGATGGGAAAAATATGAAAAAAAGACAAGGAAAAAGAGAGAGAAAATGGAAAGAAAGGGAAGTGTAAAAATAAAAAGTATGAGATATTTGTCCTAAAAATCAGATTGTTCATGTGTTGAACATAAAATCTGATTTGTGTGTGGTGAGATCTTTTGGGAAAGGATTTCTAAAGAGGTCCTAATAGAGGTCTTGAAAAATACAAGGAATGGTGCAACTTGTTCTTGCGAAGGATAATTGGCAGCGCACTTAGGAAGAAAGCTGCAGCACCATGATAAATTGGGAAGGGGCGAAAGACAATCGACAGCGCACTTAAGAAGAAGGCTGCAGCACCATGATAAATTGAAAAGGGCCCTGATCAATCCTGTGTGGATCACTGTTGGAGGGCTTCTACTTTGAAGTCTCATGGAGGTCTCAAAGTTATCAGATCATAGTCTTCTCATTGGTATATGACTTCTGATCTCTTCCTGATATATGTATATTTTTATGTTTGATTATAATCATCAAGAGGTTCTTAAGATTTTATATTCTAATATTCTTGTTTAATTATTAATCTTTATTTTCAAATATTGAATGCACGTTAAAATTTTTAAAATTTATATTCTGCTCCATCATCGAAATCCAACAGTGGTATCAGAGCCATCCTTGATTGATTCAATCAAATTTCATATTATTTTTATGATATGGATTAGATCCAGTTCAAATTATATCAAAATCAGATTTTTTTGATTGATGTCTAATTCATATTCTTGATGCATTTGTATAAATGATAAATGTTATCGATCCATGATCAAATTTTGGATATGTGAATTCTATGGTTTTTAGACTTGTAAGACAAGTTTAAGATTACATCTCATGATCTAATTTTTGATGGAATTGAAATCCAGTGCATGTGATGCGCAGTGTCTTGGAATGCTACATATGGATGTATATTGTCAAGTCTTAGAATTTTTGCATATGATGCATTCACCTAAGATCTAAGCACCGATCATCATGTTATCGGGCACTCACCATTGTGGGTTGATCATCTTGGTTGTTGTCTGAGGTATGTGTGGGGCTAAAAAATTTTGGTCATGGAAGGATGCATCAGACATGGATTAGAATTTTTGCTGATGGATTGATTTAACTATAATTCATTATCTAAAGTGTTTAAAATTAATGATTATAGATTAAATCAAATTCATGGTTCTAATTTGATTGGAATTCTTGTTTAAATTTAGATTAATCAAAATTATCATTGACCTAATTTGATTATGGATTGAGTCATGGTTGTCCGAATCTATGCTAACCTAATTGGATTAGGCTTAACCTAAGATTTGGTCAACTCAACTCAAATGAATGACAAATGGATTGACTTAAAATTAATATTGGGTCAAGTGTTGAACCCGAATCAAAAACCCTAGATGGGTCCTATGCCCATAAATTTAAACATCTTTATTGACATGTGTATGAATGATATCACAATTATAACAATATGAGTTATTTGTTATGATATTTTATAATTATTATAAATTTTATATTGTATGGTTATGAATTATGGTACATCCATGTGATGGATGTAAGCATGAATACTTTCCTGTTAGTTGATTATATTAATACATCTGCAAGAGTTGCAATAAGTGATGGATGCCCTTGATGCATTGTATTATCAGCTGTACCTTTTTTTCTATGTTTTCAATTATTGATTGAGATTTTTACATATTGATGTAAAATTATAGAAAAAAATTATTTGAGAATAGATTGAAATTGTTTCATTCTATTTTCAAATAAAGATCAAGCATTCATGTAGACTTCATGGTGATGAAGACTAAACTATCAGTCTTTTGGAGAGCAAAGACACACTAAGATTGATCATGAGATGGTTCAATCTAAGATGTACCTAAGGTTAGACCCATAGGTCATCCTATGGCTCGAATGATTTTTCAAAAAGTCCATAACAATTTATCTTCTTTTTTTATATATATGCTCTTACATTCTGGTAGTTATAATTAAAGTTAATTTACATAGTATATAATGTATGTATATGTTTAAGATATGCTTGAGACCTCAGTCCCTTATTCAAATTATATTAAGTCATAATAGTGAAGTATTAAGAATACTACCTATGCCTTCCTTCATGCTAAGCCAGTATTATCTTAAGAATCATAATAGGCTTATTATGCTATCCACAAGACTTGCTGTGGGGACTGATTTAATACTATCTTGGTACATAATAAAGCTAATGATACTTAGCACATACTAGGTCAATAGAGTATGTCAAAAACTGTAGTGAGTTTGTTATACTATCTACAAGGCTTCCTATAGTGATTGGTATGATGTTGACTTAGTGATGTTTATGGCATATTCTGGTAGTGTTGCCTTGTTGTGCTATCCACAAGGGTAGTATTATTTAGGTATGACCATATAAGATTGAAGGGTATGATTTAACTAAAATACTATAGTTTGTTGTGCTATCCATAAGGCTATAAGTATTTTAGGGGCAAAAGTTATGTTGAGAGTTGCATGAGATGTAATTAGTAAAGAGTTACTTACCTTTGAACTCATAGGAGCTTGTTGTGCTATCCACAAAGCTTTTCATGAGGAATTGAGATCTCAACCTCACTAAGAAACTTTATGATAGTTTTTCTTGATTTCATATTTGAGGGCTATAAAATTCGTTAAAATAGTGAGAGACACAATTAGATAAAAATTTCATCTAAATTATGCATGTCATCATGAGTAGTCCTCTTTTATGTTCTTATATACACATTTACATCTTTACTATCACTGCATAGTAAATTTTTAAACAGATCAAACATCATAAAATGGTTGAAGAAAAGAAAGTAAAAAATATCTTTATTAGGGTATCTAATTTATTATTATAATAATAATGAATATTAGAATTAAATTGTAAGAGTTGTCTTACAAGTATGAAGCAACAGTATGATGCAAAAATTATATCTGTTAATAATTTATATGTGATACAAATTAATTATCATTGAGTATTTTCAGCTTTAATATTTTGAGTATGTGATACCTTATATAGATTCCTCTTATGTAAAGTGTTGCTAGACCTATAAAGCTGAAGTGAGGTGATTGCTTGCCTTTTGGCACTGATGGATAGTCCATTCATGCTGAGGCTGTAGAAACCTATATAACCTTCTAGCAAAGTTTTAGAAACTAGTAGATCATTATTATATGCCTGAATTTATCAGAGATATTATTTCAAATCTTTTGCTATTGTAGCATAGTTTTGAAATTAATGTTGAGAGTAAAAGTTATTCTTCTTCCGATAAATTTTAGGACTATGGTCTCAGATTTCTGTTACTCAATGATATTGTTTTTCATATTGATGAGAATAAGAAATAAATATGTGATAGTCACATATCTCAAGGCAAGGAAGGTATTAAGTCTTGAACATATGGATGTTTGAAGACTAATAATATCTCAACCTAAAGATTGACACTTCATATGTGATATGATGTATTCTCTAAAATATTTCACAAATCTTATTGTCTCTTTTTGAAAAATATCCTAGAAATTGCTGTATATGTTAGATATCGTCAGAATCTATAACGAGCACTCCATATGAGATATAAAAACGGCAAAAGGTAGGTTGCCCAACTTATGTGAAAAGTGTTAATGTACATAAGTTTTATGGTAGATTAGATTTTGTATAAGCATATAGGTTATCCTAAAGAATAGTATGAGATACTACTTCTACCACCCTACTTGACAAAAGATGTTTTGTCAGTAGGTATGCCACCTTTTAGAAAAAAAAAATTCAAGAAAGGATAGTGGGAGGATAATTGAACTTGAGAAGTTCAAATCCTATGAGCTATCCTATCATAACCTGTGGAGTGTCTACAAGTTAATCCTCAACCACATGTGCCCATTGATGAGGCATAACCATGATACACACCTCCTCACTGAAGGTCAATTTGAGTGTGTAATGTATCACTCAAATTATGGTTTGTCATGGAGAATGGTGATATACCATTGTGAATAGTTTTTTCTTGACCTATTCGGAGATCATCATGAGTAGAGACTTTGATAGTTGGCTTGAAATCATAGTATCTGAAATAAACATCTAGAACATCAACCAAGTATGGACTATGGTTGAAGCACCTATAGGTATGACCCAATAGGTTGCTATCAGAAATATCTATTCGGATTTTTGCTATTGCCATACTCCATCTAGAGAAGTTGTCTCTAGTGGAAGGGTAAATGCATTTATGAATTCAGATAGGTATTGAAGAGATGGTACTTTTATTTTTGATGAGATAGTCAAAATATTTAATTTTATCAAAAATAGATGAACCATGTGTGTGTGCAAGAAGATAGGTGGGAGTCCCACTAACTTCTTAGTTTTGTATGTGGGTGACATACAGCTTATTGAAAAGGTAGTCCCAATATTTCACTCGATCAATAATATGCTTATCATAAATATTTTCATGGAATAGCTTGGGTTAAGCATCAATATATTAGGCATCTATAGGGATAGATGTAAGTGGATGTAGGGCTTGTCCTAGTCTAGGTACATGGATTTATGTTGAAGGGTTCAATATAAATGGGTGTAAAGGAGTTTATTTACCCATATAGTCAACGTACCAAGCCTGGTGTGATTTATGCCTTATGCATAATCATCATTTTCAGATAGATTCATGATACGATTTTTTGAAAACTGTAAAAAGCATTCTCAAAGTACTTGAGAAGTACTAGAGGAGCAGTGAATTAAAAAGTTCCAAACATCAAACTGTGTTAGACTCAGTTAATATTGTTAGTAAAGATTGCTAAGAAAAGTTGTCTGATGAAGGGTTTATCACTGAGTTGGGTGTGGTCTCACTAAAAATCTATGCACATCCTAGTCACTTTCACCTCATTCATGGTATGATCATAAAATGAGTTAATATTAAGAATATTATAATGGATCAGTTCACTAAGCCTTATACAGCAGCAGTGTAATTGCCACCCTAATTGCATGGACATCAGGTACAGGGTCGATTGTCTTTAGTGCAAGTGAGAGATTGAAAAAATAGTGCCCTACAAGCCAATCATATGGGGATGTGAAGAGATTTTTCTTTATTTTTTCTACTCATTTGTATGACATTAGTTATTTTTATTTATGAGGTATTATGTTTTATCATTTGCTGCATCATATATTTTATGATAATGATAAATCCCATAGATTAGGATAATGATTTTAGGGCCATGATAAGATCATGCCAGTGAGACCTAAAATCTTGATAGCCCAATCTAAAATATTTTCAGTCATTGGATCATCGAGTAAGGGATCGATGATTCTGATAAGACTAGTACATCCTATGTATGCTCGATGGAAAGGATCATTGAACTCACAACCACTTGTGTGGTGACACTAATACAAGGATGTAGGTGCTCATTAGAGAATGAGTTCACTGAACTGACCCACCAAAAGAACATCTGATGGAGCCTTACAGCATGTCAACAGATGTTCTCTAGTGGGAGTGGTGCATATGATCCTTTGACCTGAGATCACCATGGTACCTTGTGTACATAGATCCTTACTTTGGTTTATTCCCTAGCACACTACTTTGAGATGTGTGTGGGATATTCTGGGTATGGTGAAGTATGCATGGAGGTTGTGAGTGATCAATAAGGAATCAGTCACTTTTTGTAGGAGGAGAGAACATCCTATGTGATCTTATAGGATGATGACTCTGAGAGTCTCTGACCAGAGCAAGGATGAACAGTAGAAATAGTTTTACTGATTCACCAATTGGGTCATCATCATCAGATCAAATACATATAGATAGATATTTGAATTTGACATATTTTCATACCCAATGCCTTTCTGGGATGTTGTGTGATTGAAGGATTGAATTGTATGGTACCTCATCAGGGAAGGATAATTTTGATATTTTTATCAAATTTTAAATTTTTTGGGTAGTCATGATAGATTGTTAGACATCAATCTTGACTTGTGGACTTATCAAAATTAAAAGAGTTTAATTCAAGAATCAATTAGGAAGAGTTCTAGTTGATTGGGACTCTTGAGCTGACCTAATCCAATCGGATTCGGGTTACGTTGAGAGTCTGGGTCCACTACTGGCTAGATTTGGAAGCCAATGAATCACACATAATAAAAATTTGATCTTGGTCTAATCAATTTAAATTTATTATAAATTTAATAGGTTAATTAAATTACTAGCACATGAATTAACCCAAGTTCCCAATTGGGTACAGTGCAAATGTGTTTGTGCTAACCCTTTGCTTGTTGCCTTGACCTAATGTGATTAGGTTTGAACTATCTATCTATTAGTTAGTTTATCTAGTTTATATAAAAGAGTTTCATGTGAATAAACCTCCTCCACACTGAAACCACATGCAAAATTTTTATTGGCATCTTATTTATTTTGGGTTTAAGGAGAGTCCTTTCATACTTATCTTAATTCTCTTACAATGTTTCCACATGTCCCATTATTTTGTGTGCCATCAGATGGAGCCTTGGGAGTGAGATGTGGAAGAGAAAGCGGAGTTCTTCTCTAAGAAGGAGCTCCACACCAAAATAAATATGGACGTCCCTTATTTTGGGCGATGAAAAATGGAGAGTCCATTTCACATTGGACTCTTAATTCCTTCCATTATTTCTATGCGTTTCTTAAATTCTCATGACACGAGATGTCTCTTGGGATTATGGGGTGCAGAAGATAAGAAGAGTCCTTATCTGGCAAGGAGTTTGATCACCAAATAAATTAGATAGCCTTTCATATATGCATTGAGTTTATGGGAGAGTCCTTAATGGTATGGACTCTTTGATTCTCATGTTAAATCCTTTTCCCACACACCATATGATGGTGTATTAATTTTTTCTAAGTAGAGGAAGAGTCCTTCTACCAGTGAATCACCTTTTATTCCATACCAACCCATTGTTTTTCATGGAAAAAAATTAAATATGCCATGTAGGAATTAAGGGACGCCAAGAGTTGGCATCCCATGGTGTCGCCCCTTATTTCCTATAAATAGGGGGTGCTACATCATGCTTCAATGTGTCAAATTGGGTAGAGAGTTGGCATGGAAATGAGAAGAAAATGATGGAAAAAATTTGGGAAAAAGACAAGGAGAAAGGGAGAAAAAATGGAAAGGAAGGGAAGAGTGAAAATGAAAAGCATGAGATACTTGTCCTAAAAATCAGATTGTTCATATGTTGAACATAAAATTGATTTGTGTGTGGTGAGATCTTTTGGAAAAGAGCTCCTAAAGAGGTCCTAATGAAGGTCTTGAAGGCATACAAGGAGTGGTGCAACATGTTCTTGCGAAGGACAATCGGCAGCTCACTTAGGAAGAAGGCTGCAGCACCATGATGAATTGGGAAGGACCATAATCAATCCTGTGTGGATCACCATTAGAGGGCTTCTATTTTGGAGTCTCATAGAGGTCTCAAAGTTATCAGATCATGGTCTTCTCATTGGTATATAACTTTTGGTCTCTTCCTGATATATGTATGTTTTTATATTTGATTGTAATCATCAAGGGGTTCCTAGAATTTTGTGTTTCGGTGTTCTTGTTTAATTGTTAAACTTTATTTTCAAATATTCAATGCATGTTAAAATTTTTAAAATTTATATTCTACTACATCATCAAAATCCAACACATATCTTCAAAAAGTTGCAAACCCCATCATGGACTTAACCATGTCCAACAAGGTTCAATTCCTCCTTCTTGAGATGCCATTATGCTGTGGTATCCCTGGATGGGTCTATTGTGAGAGAATCCCTGTTGCCCAGCTATGCAACCCAAGAGGGGGAGATGAATTGAGTTTTTAAAAATTTAAAATTAATCTAGAATCACATGGATTAAGTAATTAAAGGCAAGTTAGTTGAAGTGAGTGATTTAAGCAAAGTGAAGATATTAGATGTAAGAGTGCAAGAAGAAAAAGAAAATAAGATAGAGAACAAGTAAGCACACCACAAACAACCAAGATTTATAATGGTTCGGTGCCGACCTTGCACCTACATCTACTCCCCAAGCTCCTATTTGAAAATTCAAATCTATTAAACCGTATTCAATAAGAATACAACATCGGTACCTCCGACTCTAGCTATCCCAAACTAGAATACTTATTTCTCGGGTACAAGCCAATCCAATACAATCTGATTCAAGGTTCGGATCAATCTTTCCATATTTTGAACCCTTCTAAAACTAAAGATCAACTCAAAAATAGAGTATAACAGTTAATCACACGAAAATGCAAATGTAGCTCCTTTAATGAGCAAATAAAGCTTTAAATATACTTTACACAACAATGAAGAAATTTTTTATTCTTCTCAAGGTTGTTGAAGACTTGAATGAGCTCTTGAGAGATTGGTGAATTTGAAATGAAAGCTTCTTTAACTTCAAGAAGGTTTTTGCTTAGGGCTGAAATGAATGCTTGAAAAACCTTGTTTATTCCCTCCTTTAAGTGCCTTTTATAGCTTCAAATGATGGTGGAGAGTGATCTGGATAGTTTTAGAGTCATTGGAGATCATTAAATAAGCATTAAATATGCCAAAATGAGCTAAAAAACTACCCATTACGGAGTTATTCTGTCGCAAGGGTTTACTCATAGGGTCGACTCATACACATGAGTCGACCATGGGGTCGACTACTATGGCACAGAATAGAAAATGATTCTTCTGTAACTTTGACATGCACAGCAACAGAGGTCGACTCATAGGTCAACTCATGCACAGGGGTCGACTCATGGGGTCGACTCAATTGGATGTGCCAGTCAAAAAATAGCGTGCCATTCAGCCCCATTTGACATGAGTCAACTCATGAGTTGACTCAATTTTAAGAATATTATTTTCTTTCAAAATATACATCCAAAAATTATAAAATTTTCTCCAATAGATCACAAATCTTCTGTTCTTGCTCTTGAGGCTTTCAAATTAGGACTTGATAAAATTATGATTTTGCCTCTGAAAAATAATAAATCTTTTTTCAAGCCAAAATCATTAGTAACCCCCTCAAATGCTTTGTAATCATCAAAATTAATTTAAGGAGCAACAATCTTTTCTTTTTGATGATGATAAAATACTTAGCAAAAGCAGAGTATAACATATATATAAAGTATTGAACATGAAATTCAAATTTATGAAGATGCATCACTTAAATATTATAGCCAGTTATTTGAATGAAAAGCATCATGAGTAGTTTGAAGATCAATTTGAAATTTGCTTATTAGATCATTTGCTTTGAAAATTGCTGACAATTTTGGTTCTTCGACACATTTGCTTTGATAATTTTGCTCATTTGCTTTGACAATTTGCTTATTGCTCTCGATTCTATTTCTCTATTGCTTATTGCTCGATCTCGATTTTTGATTCTCTACTCTCCCTTTTGACAGCATCAATTAAGATCTTAAGAATTTTGAAGAGAGAAAAAAAAGGATAACATAAAGGATATATTTTCTCTACTCCCCCTTTTTAATACCATATTTTATTTCTTTACTCCCCCTCTTCATTATTTATTTCTCTACTCCCCTCACTATAGCAATTATAAAAGAATATCAATTTGCTCATTTAGAAGATATTGCTATTCATGATATTTCATCACACATATACGAGTCATTTTTTATATCTTATAATTAAAATATTTTAATTGATCCCATTCATAAACATTAATCCAAAGACATTCATTGAAATTCAAAGCATAAAAAATGTATATATCAAAATGTGACTGAATACATTAAGTCAAAATACATAGATCATACAAAAATTATGGATAATAACTATCCAAGAGTCAATCAGCCAACAAAATACAAAGGCCATAAGATAGATCCTAGACAAAAATAAAAAAAAAGATTAACTATTCTAGATCTAATAGATATCATGGCTAGAGGGATCAGAATCTAAAGAGTCAGAGATATGATAAGAAGATGTAGGATCAAATCCACGGGCACGACCTTGACCATGTCTGCCTCGACCACGGGTAGAAGTATCGGCACGAGTAGAGTGGGAGAGGATCCTGGAGCCTGAGAAGCTACGGACTGTGCTAGAAGAGAAAGTCTGATGGTGTCCAATTGTTCCAAAGCTCTCGACATAGACTGCATCAAAGCACCAATCTGAGTAGAGATAGTCTCACTGGAGCTCCTGATCTCTCTTCTCAAAAAGTCAAATCCACTCTCTAAAACTCCTCAAGTCTAGCCGCCTCTGTAGATAGGTCTGAGACCTCCATGATGTTCTCTTATGGCTGGGGATGGGCTAAGGCTAAAACTTATCCTTGCAAATCTAGAAGTCTGTCCGTCAGGCTCATAACACATCCCTCAAGCTCCTTAAGTCGTACAGACTGAGCTATGAGCATCTGAAAAATAGTAGAGATATGAGGATCAAAGTCTAATCTGAGTCATCCTGAGATGTCGACCTCTGAGCAAAGACTGATATGGCAAACTGTTGAGATAAAATGGAGGCAACATGCTGGGACATCAGCTCAATCTGATCATCTACAAGTCTAAACTTGAAGGATGTACCCTGCTCCCTAACTATGGAACTGAAGCATGCCTTCTCACTGACTCTGAGGGACCAACCTTGTGATCAGACATGAACTGAATATTACGAGATACTCTATGATCATGAGGAGGTGAAGATGGTCTCTCCTCCTCTACTCTCTCCTCAGCTGACTCCTTTGCTCTTTCCTCGACACGTTTGACCAACCGCCATCAGTCTTTGAAAAACTCATGTTGTGCAGTGTGTGGTGGTTGATGGCGTCAGAATGAGACAACCTAGTAACTGTCTCCCCCTCAAAACTGACTTCGAACCTCCTAAAGATCAGGATGAGTGCCATACCAAAAGGCAAATGAGCCTTAGACCTATTTAGGGTCTCTCTCATGGCCTCAATCATCAGAATAGGAAGGTTCAAGGAGGTCTCAGTGATCACATGATACATGATGCAAATGTCCCTACCAGATAGGAGGTCATGTCCGCCACTCCTAGAGACAAACAGTTTGGTTACCATGTGATGTAAAAGCCTCATTTCAATAGAAAAAATTTTTACTTCTAATTTATTCAAACTTTTAGTAAAAGTTCTCCCTAAGATAACATTAATTTCTTCTTCTTTAATTGGAGCTCCATATTAATATAGCCTTCACAAGGCAAGTGCAGAATTTGTCCCAAATACAAAGGATCAAGAATAATATCAACACCTTTCACTGTAGACTTTACTGTTCCATTGAAGTAACTTAAATTTAAATAAAATTGTCTGACCAGATCAACATAAGTATTTTCTTTCAATAGACAGTAAAATTTTCATCTTTGATTTTTAATCTTTGATCCAATAGAGAACCCTTCTTTTTCAAAAAACTTGAAATCTATATTCTTCCCGATTTTACTTTTCGATCAGAGAGAGGTACCTTGCTTGGACTGATTGGGGACTGTATAGAAGCTGAAGCAGGACCTGGAGCTGGGATTGGAGTAGGAGAGGGCTCGACTGCTATTCTTTTTCTGCACACACTCTCTTCCAACCTACGAATAGATTTTCTTCTTTGTGGTAGCTTCATTTTGGGAGCCATTTGGACAAAAGAGACTTGCAAGGAGCTTAAGAGACTAAATGAGAGGTAGAGAGGAAAGGATTTTAGAGGAAAAAGCAAAGATTTTGGGGAGGTAAATCACCAGTTTGGAGAAGAGGGGTAGAATCTAGGGCAAGCTTGAATCACCAAAATGAGAAAGAAAGAGGAGAGGAAGTTGGTTCCTAAATGGGTGATTTGAAGGGTGAAAATTGGTGGGAAGAGAGATTTGAGGGAGAAGAGAGGGAGAGCTTTTGGTTCAATGGGAGGAAGAAGAAGAAGGGCTGAGTCGGCTCAAAAAAAAAATTTAATAAAAAAGAGCGTCCGAAGGGTTTTGACAGAATTAAAAATTTACCCTAGAGTCGACCCTGGGGGTCGACTCATCACATAGAAAAATT
The DNA here is from genome assembly GCF_000442705.2 of Elaeis guineensis. Classification (NCBI taxonomy): domain Eukaryota; kingdom Viridiplantae; phylum Streptophyta; class Magnoliopsida; order Arecales; family Arecaceae; genus Elaeis; species Elaeis guineensis. The sequence continues at coordinate 36,747,542 of NC_026001.2, read as the reverse complement.
CATAAGAATGATGAAAAATTTAAAAAAAATTGAAACTTTGAGAAAAAAGTGTCTACCTAGAGATTGATCATGTGAAGTATAGTTTTGAGCTTTTAAGAGAAAGAAGAGATGAGAATTGAGCTCAACAAATTTGGTTCAATGAATTTTTGGTATTAGAACTTGAAATTAGAGAGATACTTAAGTTGATGGATCAAAGATTCCTAGTTCTCTTCTAATTTCACAAAATCTATCTTCACTTAAGGCCTTGGTAAAAATGTCAGCCAATTGTTTCTCAGTACATACATAGTCAAGAATTATATTATTATTTTGAACATGTTCTCTTATAAAATGATGTCTAATTTCAATATTTTTGATCTAGAGTGCTGAATTAAATTTTTAGTTAGATTGATAGCACTAGTGTTATCACATCTTATAAGAATTTTATTGATTTTGATGCCAAATTCTCAAGTTGTTGCTTAATCCATAAGATTTGAGCACAACAACTTCCGGCTGTAATGTATTCATCCTCGATCGTAGATAGTGCCACCAATTTTACTTCTTGCTAAACCAAGAGATTAAGTTAACTCCAAAAAATTGGTAAGTTTCACTAGTACTTTTTCTATCTAATCTACATCCAGCAAAATCACATCTGAATATCCTATTAAGTCAATTGAAGAGTCCTTAGAATACCATAGTCCTAGAGTTTGTGTACCATTTAAATATCTAAGATTCTTTTAACTGCATTCAAGTGTGATTCTTTTGGATTTGATTGAAAGCGAGCACAAAGACATACACTAAACATAATATCTGGTTACTAGTAGTTAAATATAATAGAGAACCAATCATGCCTTATAAAATTTTAAGTCTATATTTTTACCTCCTTCATCCTTGTCAAGCTTACATGATGGGCTCATGGGTATACCAATTGCTTTGGAACCCTCCATTCCAAATCTTTTGAGTAGTTCTCTTGTATATTTGCTTTGAGTGATGGAAATTTCTTTCTTTGTTTGTTTAATTTAAAGTCTGAGGAAGAATGTAAATTCTCCCATCATGCTTATCTCAAACTCTCCCTGTATGAGCTTAACAAAATCTTGACCAAGAATTTCATTAGCAGACCCAAAAATAATATCATCAACGTATATTTGTATAACTAAGATATCATCTTGATTTCTTTTAATGAAAAGGGTTGTGTCTACATTTTCTCTTGAAAAATTATTATTAAGCAAAAATTTACTTAGCCTTTCATACCAAGTCCTAAGTGCTTATTTCAAATCATATAATGCTTTGTTTAATTTAAAAACATGATTAGAAAAAGCATGATTTTCAAAATCGAGAGGTTGTTTTACATAAACTTCTTAGTAATATATCCATTTAGAAAAACACTTTTGATAACCATTTGGAATAAGTTAAAATTCATAAAACAAGTATATACAAGTAAAAGTCTAATTGCTTCTAATCTAGCAACAGGTGCAAAGGTCTCATCAAAATTAATTCTCTCTTCTTGATTATAATCCTTTGCAACCAATCTTGCTTTATTTCTAATTATATTTTCATGTTCATCCAGTTTATTTCTATATACCATTTTGTGCCAATTACTGGATAATTTTTAGGTCTTGATACTAAAGTCTATACATTATTTCTTTCAAATTGATTAAGTTCTTCTTGCATTGCATTTATCCAATTGTAATCTTTTTCAGCTTCATCTATGATTTTAGGTTCAAAATGAGAAATAAATGCAAAATGATTGTATGCATCTCTAAGAGAGGAACGAGTTCTTACTCCATATATAGGATCACCAATGATCAATTCTTTGGGGTGATTATGATCATACCTCCATTCTTTAAGTAGATCATTTGAGCCTTGAGGTTGTTCTTGTTGTTCTTCACCTTCATCCTCTTGTTTGTTTTCATGTTCTTCTTCATTTTGAATTGTTGAGTCTTTTAGGGTGATCTCCTTCATCCCTTCTATAAGAGGATCTGCATCATCGATACCTTCATTCTTCCTTGAAGAAAGATCGTTAGTTTCATCAAAAATAATATATATTGACTCCTCTACTACTAAAGTTCTTTTGTTGAAAACTCTAAAAGCTTTGCTAGAAGAGGAGTAACCAAGAAAAATAGCTTCATCAGATTTTGCATCAAATTTTTTTAGTCTTTCTTTACCATTGTTCAAAATAAAATATCGGCAACCAAAAATATGAAAATATGCAATGTTTGGTTTTCTTCCTTTTCAAAGCTCATAGGGAGTTTTTTTTAAAATTGATCTAACTAAAGCACAGTTTAATATGTAACATGCCATGTTAATTGCTTCCGTCCAAAATATCTTGGAAGATTATTTTTACATAGCATGGTACGGGTCATTTCTTCAAGAGTTCTATTTTTTCTTTCTACTACCCCATTTTGTTGGGGTATCCTAGGTGCTGAAAAATTATGATCAATATCTTTTTCATCATAAAACTTTTTAAAATCTTAATTTTCAAATTCGATTCCATGATCACTTCGAATATTTTGAATTAAAAAATCTTTTTCATTAGTGACCTTTCGATAAAATTTTGAGAACACATGAAAAGTTTCATCCTTATGTACCAAAAAGAAGACCCATGTAAAATGAGAAAAATCATCAATAATCACAAAGCCATATCATTTTTCACCTAGACTAGTAGTTCTAATGGGTCCAAATAAATCCATGTGCAATAGTTCTAATGACCTAGAAGTTGAAATAATATTTTTAGATTTGAATGAGACTCTTGTTTGTTTACCCAATTGGCATGCATCATAAATTCTATCCTTTTCAAAATTTAATTTGGATAAGCTAGTAACCAATTCTTTTTTAATAAGTTTTGAAAGTGAATGCATGCTAATATGTGCAAACCTACGATGCTAAAGTCAATTAGTCTCATTAATCTTAGCATTCAAGGCTACTAGGCATTGTATATTTATTTTGAAAAGATCATTCAAATCTAATATATAGACATTACCATGTTTATGCCCAACAAATTTAATGCCTTCATCAATAGGACTAGTTATTATACATAATGAAGATTCAAAAATGACTTTGTATCCTTTATCACAAAATTGACTGATGATTAATAGATTATATTTCAAACCATCTACTAATAAAATATTTTTAATATACTTAGAGGGAGTGATACCAATGTTACCTATACCAATGATCTTTCCTTTGCCATTATCGCCAAAGGTGACCATCCCTCCATCTTTAGCATCAAATGTGATGAATTGAGATTCATCACCAATCATGTGTCTTGAGCACCCACTATCAAGATATCATTTTTGATTTATTCCTTGGGATGCAAGACACACCTACATACAAAAATCAAGTTTTGACTTTAGGTATCCAAGTTTTCTTGGATCCTCTTTGGTTAGTCAAAATGGTTCCTTTTGGAACCCATATTTTCTTCACATTAGAATTTTTAAATTTGTTAGAAAAATATGTATAGGATTTGTATCCTACTTTACCACATTTAAAGCAAGTAATATTTGAAAACTTGTTGCATGATGAGTTTACAAAGATATTTTTCAAAAATTTTTGTTTCTTTAAAGGGTTATATCCAAGACCGGCTTTATCATAAATGGCCTTTTGATTGTCAAGTATCATTTGAAGTTTATTTGAACTTAAAGTAAACTTTTCAACCATTGATTTTAACTTGATAATCTCATTTTTTAAGTTCAGATTTTCTTGAGATAAGATTGATTTTTTATTTGAAATAATCTCATTTTCTTTTAGTAAAGATTGATTCTTTGATTTCAATTCTTTGTTCTTTACCCCTAGCTTCTTTAGTTCATCAAGTAGATCATAAAATACTTTATGAAGTTCTTCAAAGGTAAAGTCATTAGGAGTTTCAGTGTTTACCTCATTTTCATATGCCATAAGGCACAAGTTGGCTTGTTCATTTGAATCTTCTTCTTCGGAGTTTGACTCATCACTTCTGCTCCATGTAGCCATCATAGTCTTTTTCTTGTACTTTTTGAGACCCTTCTTAAGTTGTGGACATTCAGACTTAAAGTATCCCGGCTTCTTACATTCATAACAAATAAGGAGTTGCTCCTTATCCTTCTCTTTGCTATGTTTCCTTTTGTAGGTGGCCTCTTCCTCATTCCTTGTCTTCTTTTCTTCAAAAACTTCTTAAACTTTCTAGTAATGAGGGCCATTTCTTCATCCTACTCTTCATTTTCCGTATCATCGAATTTCTCATCAAGTTGAACAGTAGATTTGAGGCGATTTCTCTTCTTTTTGATGTTGTTTCATACTTAGCTCATGTGTCATTAGCGATCCTAGAAGCTCCTCTAAGGGTAAGATATTCAGATCTTTGGCTTCTTAAATTATGGTCACTTTGGCCTCCCAAGTCCTTGATAAAGATCTAAGAATCTTTCTCACGAGATCACTATTAGAATAAGACTTACCAACACTTTTTAGACCATTAATAATATCAATAAAATGAGTAAATATTTTAGTTATTGATTCATCAATATTTCAGTTATTGATTCATCATACTCCATTTTAAAGAGTTCATATTTATGCACAAGTATGTTAATTTTTGATTCCTTCACTTGATTAGTTCCTTCATGAGTTACTTTTAATCTATCTCATATTTTCTTAGCTGACATGCATATTGAAATACGATTAAATTTATTAGCATTTAGAGCACAATATAAAATATTCATGGCTTTTGCATTAAGTTGAGCCATTTTCTTGTCAACCTCATCCCATTCTTTTTCGGATTTGGTTGATTCCACACCATCAATTATTTAGTGGGTGTGTGTGATCCATTTACTATGATACACCATATATTATAGTCAAGTCTTGAATAAAGATTTTCATTCGAGCTTTCCAATAGGTATAATTTGACCCATTGAAAAGTGAAGGTCGGTTTGTGGACCGCCCCTCGGCTAGTGAAGCACCAACTTGAGTTGCCATAGATCTTTAGCTCTTTGATGATTAAATCAAAATAGGGCTAGAGCACTAGGCTTTGATACCACTTGTTGCCCAGCTATGCAACCCAAGAGGGAGGATAAATTAGATTTTTAAAAATTTAGAATTAATCTAGAACCACAAGGATTAAGTAATAAAAGGCAAGTAGTTGAAGTGAGTGATTTAAGCAAAGTGAAGATATTAGATGCAAGAGTGCAAGAAGAAAAAAAAATAAGATAGAGAATAAGTATACCATAAACAATCAAAATTTATAGTGGTTCGGTGCCAACCTTGCACCTACATCCACTCTCCAAGCTCCTACTTGAGAATTCAAATTCACTAAATCATATTCAATAAGAATACAACGTCGGTACCTCCGACTCTAGCTATCCCAAGCTAGAACACTTATTTTTCGAGTACAAGCCAATCCAATACAATTCATTCAAGGTTCAGATCAATCTTTCCATATTTTGAATCCTTCCAAAATAAAGATCAACTCAAAAATAGAGTATAATAGTTAATCATATGAAAATACAAATATAGCTTCTTTAATGAACAAATAAAGCTTTAAATATACTTTACATAACAATGAAGAAGCTTTTCTGATTCTCCTCAAGATTGTTGAAGACTTGAATGAGCTCTTGAGAGGTTGGTGAACTTGAAATGAAAGTTTCTTTAACTTCAAGAAGGCTCTTTGCTTAGGGCTGAAATGAATGCTTGAAAAATCTTGTTTATTCCCTCCTTTAAGTGCTTTTTATAGCTTCAAATGATGGTGCAGAGTGATCTGAATAGTTTTAGAGCTGTTGAAGATTATTAAATGAGCATTAAATACACCAAAACAAGCTGAAAAACTAGCCGTTATGGAGTTTTTCCATCGCAGGGGTCGACTCATAGGGTCGACTCATACATATGAGTCGACTCATGGGGTCGACTACTGTGGCATAGAACAGAAAATGATTGTTTTGTAATTTTGACATGCACAACAACAGAGGTCGACTCATAGGGTTGACTCATGCACAGAGGTCGACTCATGGGGTCGACTCAATTGGGTGTGCCAGTCAAAAAACAGTATGCCATTCAGTCCCATTTGACATGAGTCGACTCATAGGGTCGACTCAATTTTATAAACATTATTTTCTTTCAAAATATACATCCAAAAATTATAAAATTTTTTCCAATAGATCACAAATCTTCTGTTCTTGCTCTTGAGGCTTTCGAATTAGGACTTGATAAAATTATGATTTTGTCCCTGAAAAATAATAAATTTTTTTTCAAGCCAAAATCATTAGTAACCCCTGAAATACTTTGTAATCATCAAAATCAATTCAAGGAGCAACAATCTCATTCTCTCCTAGATATATCAAAAATTTATTGGAGAGATATTCACCCCTCGTCAGATCGAAGAGTTTTTATACTCTTTCCAATTTGTTTCTCTACTTCATTATGAAATCGTTCGAATATTCTAAACGATTCGAACTTGTGTTTCATCAAGTAGATGTACCCAAACCTAGATAGATTGTCTGTGAACGTAATGACCCAGCACATCACTGGCTCATTCAATTTTTTCAGTAAATGGTGACTTGGTCATCTTTCAAGCAACAAGATGTTAGAAAATATGTTCCAAAATAATCATCAGCCCATTGACGATTGTGCTATTTGATGTAATTATATATAAATTAATTAATAAAATATTTATTTGATAATTTTATTATAAGCTTATACATCTTCTATATCGAACATCTGTATTATGATAAAAATCTTTAAGACTATTTTAAATCGATAAAGAAAGATTTATCGTTTAGTCCTTAAATGAGTTTACGACCAAATAATATGCTATTACTAAGATGATAGACATATCAAGTGTAGATCGTTGTGTGCCATATATCATTGATCGTCCTCTTAATCAAGGAGCATGGAGATGCTGGTATGGCATACAAATGAAATGTAGGAGTATATTTTACTAAACGTGACCAACTTTGGAGTACTCTACTATCAAGAGTCACTCCGAAGAGATATGGGTATAATATCCTTCTGACCTGAGATCACCATGATAACTTGCAAGCAACTCACTGTGCTTTGGTGTCGGACTACCTAAATTTTTAATTCAGGATCGAAAGATTTCTGGACATAGTCAAGTACTTGTGAAGTCAGTGCGTGAGTCAAGATGGAATTGACCACTCCAAGAGATTGGAGAGAATACTTTGTATTTCAATTTAGTAAGATCTTGGCCAGGGAAATCCTTATGAGGAGTCACAAGATTTATTAGGTTGAGACACATAATAGATGTACTGTTAAGAGTTGACAGTTTAAACTCTAAGTCATCCTAGCATCAAGGATCAAAGGGATGAATTATATAGTAACTATATCCAAATGGTTCTTGAGTATTGCTTTGCATACATTGGCCTATCCGAACATCGGGCATCATTGTTAGATGGTTACTCTGATGGTACAAAAATCAGTTTCTATACTATCGACTTAGATTCGAACCTATAAAGTCACACCCATTAAAAATTTTTCTCCTATCATATGGCTAATCTGAAGAGTCTCACTGGATGGAGACTCTGCTGGAGAGTCCCACTGGATGGAGACTCTGCTGGAGAGTCCTACTAGACTTGGACTCTATCATTAATGGAGGATTAATTAGTGATAGATTATTAATTAGCTTAATTTGATTGAGCATTAAATCTGGATCAAGTTTGATTGAATTAGATTCAATCAGGTCAAATCTAATTAAGTTGTGAGATGATCTAATTGGTAAGGGAGAAATGATCCTAATTTGATCAGACCTATGGCTCAATTAATTTATTGATTTGATCAAATTTAATTAAGATTATAGGAGCCTAATTAGATTTGTTGCCCAGCTATGCAACCTAAGAGGGGGGGTGAATTGGGTTTCCAAAAATTTAAACTTAACTTACAACTTATGAAGAATATTTAACAATAGCAAGATAAGTGAGGAGAATGTAATTGATGCAAGGGTAATGGTTAAATGCAAGAATGCAAGAGAATAAAGAAATTTAAAAGAAGAGCAATTAAGCACAACACAAACAAGAAGATTTATAGTGGTCGGTGCCAACCTTGCACCTACATCCATTCTCCAAGCTCCTACTTGGAAATTCCAATCCACTAAATTGTATTCAACCTGAATACACTCATCGGAACCTTTGACTCTAGCTATTCCAAGCTAGAACACTTATTTCTCGGGTACAAGCTAACCCAATACAATCCGATTCAAGGTTCAGATCAACCTTCCCACATTTTGAAACCCTTCCAAAACAAAAATAATGACTCAAAAAGAGTATTACAGTTAATAGCATAGAAATACAAATGAAGCTCTTTTAATGAGAGAATAAGGCATTAAATACACTTTACACAATTTGAAGGAAGCTCTTTCTGATTTTCTCAAGGTAGTTAGAGACTTGAATGAGCACTTGAGGAGTTGGTGAACTTGAATTAAAAGCTTCTTGAATGCTTTAAGTGGGCTCTTGCTTAGGGTTGAACAGAGTGCTTGAAGAACCTTTTTCAAATTCCTTTTATTTCTTTGATTCTCTCCTTTAAGTCTTTTATATAACTTCAAATAATGGTGGAGAGTAATCTGGGCTGAAATAGAGCTGTTAAGGCACATTAAATAGCATAAATATAATTAAAATGGGTTAAAAATTAGCCGTTATGGAACTTTCTCCTCACAGGGGTCGACTCATAGGGTCGACTCATTCTCATGGGTCGACTCATGGGGTCGACCTCTGTGGAACAGACAGAAAATGACTGTTCTATAATTTGGCCTGCGAAGCAGCAGAGGTCGACTCATAGGATCGACTCATGCTAAGGGGTCGATCCATGGGATCGACTCATAGAGAGTGCCAGTCAAAATTTCAGCGGGTCGTTCAAGCCTTTAAGCCATAAGTCGACTCATGGGGTCGACTCAAAAATGGAAACCTATTTTCTACAAATATACTTTTAAAAATATTAAAATTTCCTCCAATAGATTGCACATCTTCAGTTCTTGCTCTTGAGGCTTCTGAATCAAGTCTTGACAAAATTATGATTTTGCCCCTCAAATGCAGTAAGTCTTTTTCAAGCCAAAATTATTAGTAACCCTCAAATACTTTGTAATCATCAAAATCAATTCAAGGAGCAACAATCTTCCCTTTTTGATGATGATAAATATTTAAGCAAAGCATATAGAAAGCATTGAACATTAATTTCAATTTATGAAGATGCATCACTTAGATATTATTGTCAAGTATTGGAACGAAATACATCATAATCAGTTTAAAGAGAAATTTAAATTTGCTTATAAGTGCATTTGCTTGGAAAGAAAAAAAAGAAAGGCATGTGACACATGTACCATTTGCTTAACAATTTACTTAATGTTCAGTCTTAACAATTTACTTAATGTTCAATTTAACAATTTGCTTAATGTTCAATCTTTATTGCTCTTATTGCTCAATCTCAATCTCGATTCTTTACCCTCCTTTTTTGACGCATCAATTGAGATTCTATACTCCCCCCCCTTTTTTCGAATATATTTTT
>NC_026001.2:36701575-36738001 GCF_000442705.2 Elaeis guineensis | reverse complement strand
GGATTAATGCAATGCAAGAAGAACTTAATCAATTTGAAAGAAATAATGTATGGACCATAGTATCAAGACCTAAAAACTATTCAATAATTGGCACAAAATGGATATATAGGAATAAATTGGATGAACATAAAAATGTAATAAGAAATAAAGCAAGATTGGTTGCAAAAGGTTATAATCAAGAAGGAATTGATTTTGATGAGACTTTTGCACCTGTCGCTAGATTAGAGGCAATCAGACTTCTACTTGCATATGCTTGCTTTATGAAATTTAAATTATTCTAAATGGATGTCAAAAGTACTTTTTTAAATAGATATATTGCTGAAGAAGTCTATGTAGAACAACCCCCAGGTTTTGAAAATCATACTTTTCCTAATCATGTTTTTAAACTAAATAAAGCTCTATATGGTTTGAAACAAGCACCCAGGGCTTGGTATGAAAGGTTAAGCAAATTTTTACTTAATAATAATTTTTTAAGAGAAAATATAGACACAACTCTTTTTATTAAAAAAAATCAAAATGATATATTAGTTATACAAATATATGTTGATGACATTATTTTTGGGTCTACTAATGAAACTCTTTGTCAAGATTTTGCAAAGCTCATACAGGGGAGTTCGAGATGAGCATGATGGGAGAACTCACATTCTTCCTCGGACTCCAAATCAAACAAACGAAGGAAGAAATCTCCATCACTCAAACCAAGTACACAAGAGAATTACTCAAAAGATTTGGAATGGAGAACTCCAAAGCAATTGGCACACCCATGAGCCCATCATGTAAGCTTGACAAGGACGAAGAAGATAAAAGTATAGACTTAAAATTTTATAGAGGTATGATTAGTTCTCTATTATATTTGACTGCTAGTAGATCTGATATTATGTTTAGTGTTTGCCTATGTGCTCATTTTCAATCAAATCCAAAAGAATCACACTTGAATGTAGTTAAAAGAATCCTTAGATATTTAAATGGTACACAAACTCTAGGATTATGATATTCTAAGAACTCATTAATTGACTTAATAGGATATTCAGATACCGATTTTGCTGGATATAAATTAGATAGAAAAAGTACTAGTGGAACTTACCAATTTCTTGGAGTTAACCTAATCTCTTGGTTTAGCAAGAAACAAAATTCGATAGCACTGTCTACAGCCGAGGCTGAATACATTGCAGTCGAAAGTTGTTGTGCTCAAATCTTATGGATTAAGCAACAACTCGAAGACTTTGGTATCAAACTTAATGAAACTCCCATAAGATATGATAACACTAGTGCTATAAATCTCACTAAAAATCCAATTCAACATTCTAGATCAAAACATATTGAAATCAGGCATCATTTCATAAGAGAACATGTCCAAAATAAAGACATAATTCTTGACTATATTTGTACTGAAAAATAATTAGCTGACATCTTTACCAAGGCCTTAAGTGAAGATAGATTTTATGAAATTAGGAGAGAACTAGGAATCCTTGATCCATCTGCTTAGGTGTCTCTCTGATTCCAAGGTATCAATACCAAAAATTCTTTTAGCTTAATTCTCATCTTTTCTTTTGAGCTCAAAAGCTCGAAATAAACATTCTCATGATCAATTTTTGGATAAACATCCTTCTCCTAATATTTTAAATTTTTTCAAAATTATTTCATCATTTTTTTGAATTTTTCTGTGCCATGAGTCGATCCCTAGGGTTGATCCTAGGGTAAACTTGTAATATTGACTAAATCCTTCGGGCACTTTCTTTTTGTTGGAAAACCTCCCTTGAGCCGACCCAACTCTTTGTCTTCTTCCTTCCACCAAGCCAAAAGACTCCCTCTCTTCTTCCTCAAACTCAAGTTTTTCCCCAAAACTCTTCTCCCACCATCTCTCACCCTCTAAATTGCCCTTTTGGAACCAAGCTCCTCTCTTTTCTCCTTCTTCATTTGGAGAGAGTTGAGCTTGCCCTAGACTCTACCCGTCTTCTCCAAATCAACACTCCTCTTCTCCAAAATTCTTATCCTTCCCCTAAAAACTTTTTATCTCTCTCCACATTTGCTCTCCTAAGTTCCTTGCTAGCTCTACTTGTGCAAATGGCTTCGAAAATGAAGCTTCCATAGAGGAGGAAATTAGTTCGCGGGTTGGAAGAAAGTGTGCGTCGGAAGAGACAAGCAACCGAGACCACTTCTGCTTCAAACCCTGCTCCTGCATCTGCTCCAGCTACAACTCGGTCTCCAATAAGCCCAGTAAGGTACCCCTTTTCGATAGGAAGGTAGAGCCCGGTAAAAATATTGATTTCTGATTTTTTTGAAAAGGAAGGGTTCTCTATCGGATCAAAAATTAAGGACCAAGGTTGGGAATTCTACTACTCCCTAAAAGAAAATACCTGTGGATCTTGTTAGAGAATTTTATCTGAATTTAGGATACAGCAATGAAACAGTAAAATCTACAGTAAAGGGTATAGAAATTAGCCTAGATCCTATGCTCTTGGGGGAAATTTTTCATTTACCCTGTGAGGGATACACAAACATGGAATTCCCAGTTAAGGAGGAGGGAATAAATGTTATTCTAGGAAGAACCTTCACTGGAAGCCTAAACAAATTTGAGGCTAAGATTCTTTCCATTGAGATGATGCTGCTACACCAAATGGTAACTAAGTTATTTTTCCCTAGAAGTGGTAGACATGATCTCCTCTTTGGTCAGGACATCTGCATTATGTATCATGTTATTACACAAACTCCCCTAAACCTCTCGGCATTGATGATTGAGGCTATGAGAGAGACCTTGAATAGGTCCAAGGCATATTTTCCTTTTGGTATGGCTCTCACTTTAGTTTTTAGGAGGTTTGGAATTAGCTTTGAGGGGGAGGCAGTAGCTAGGCTATCTCACTCCGACACTATCAACCGCCATACTCTGCACCGCATGGGATTTTTCAAGACTGATGGTGGTTGGACAAAAAGTATGGAATAGAGAGCTGAGGATAGAGTAGAGGAGGAAGGACCATCATCACCTCTCCGTGATCACAGGGCTGTATCTCCAGATATTCAGTTTGTTTCTGTCCATGAGGCTGGCCCGTCAGAGTCCGTGAGGAGGCATATTTCAGTTCAGCAGCCGGACAACAGAGCACATCCTTCAGAGATTAGATTGGCTGATGATCAGATAGAGATGATATCTCAGCATGTAGCCTCCATACTATCTCGTCAGATGGGCACTTCAGTTTTTCCTCAGGGATCGACATCTCACGATGTATCTGATCAGACACTGATCCCCCACATCTCCACTGTGTTTCAGATGATTTCTGATCAGTCAGTACGCATCAAGCAGCTTGAGGGTTGTATAGTGAGATTGATTGGCAGAGTATTTGACTTGCAGAGGTAAGTGTTAGCTCTATCTCATCCACAGCCACATGAGGACATCATTGAGATCTCAGACCTATCTACGGAGGCAGCCAGACTGCGAGGAGTCTTGGAGAGTGGTTTTGACTTTCTGAGGAGAGAGATCAGGGGCTCTAGTGAGCATGCTTCCACTCAGTTCACTGCACTGCTACAATCTGTTTCGAGAGCTTTGAACCTTCTGGACACCATCAGACTCTCTCTTGTAGCTCAGTCCTTTGCTTCTCAGCCTTCAGGATCTTCTCACCCCTCCACTCGTGCTGGCACCTCTACCCGTGGCAGAGGCAGACGCGATCGAGGTCGAGCTCGTGGACATGATCCTTCATCTCCTCACCCCATCTCTGATTCATCAGACTCTGATCCATCCAGCCATGATATCTATTAGATCTAGTGTAGTCTGTCCTTTCTTTAATTTTTGTCTAGGATCTATCTTGTGGGCCATGTAATGCAATGTTGACTGATTGATTCTTGGATAGTTTCTATCCATGACTTTTGTACTCTAAGTTAACACTTATGTATTGAAACATCTATGTATTCAATCATCTTTTGGATATATATATATATACTTTGACTTTCAATGAATATCTCTAATCAAATGGAGTTACTTTTAAATTCTGAAATACTTGAATAGCAACATCTTTTCAATGAGCAAATTGATATATCTTTTACAAGTGCTATATTGAGGGGGAGTAAAATAATAAGCAATAAAGAAACAAGCAATCAAAGAAGGAAGCTAAAGAAGTAAAATTGATCCTATCAAAAGGAAGGAATAGAGAAAATATATTCGAAAAAAAGGGGGGGGGGAGTATAGAATCTCAATTGATGCTGTCAAAAAGGAGGAGTAGAGAATCGAGATTGAGATTGAGCAATAAGAGCAATAAAGATTGAACATTAAGCAAATTGTTAAGATTGAACATTAAGTAAATTGTTAAGACTGAACATTAAGTAAATTGTTAAGCAAATGGGTACATGTGTCACATGCCTTTCTTTTTTTTTTCTTTCCAAGCAAATGCACTTATAAGCAAATTTTAAATTTCTCTTTAAACTGATTATGATGTATTTCGTTCCAATACTTGACAATAATATCTAAGTGATGCATCTTCATAAATTTGAAATTAATGTTCAATGCTTTCTATATGCTTTTGCTTAAATATTTTATCATCATCAAAAAGGGGAAGATTGTTGCTCCTTGAATTGATTTTGATGATTACAAAGTATTTGAGGGGATTACTAATAATTTTGGCTTGAAAAAAGACTTACTGCATTTGAGGGGCAAAATCATAATTTTGTCAAGACTTGATTCAGAAGCCTCAAGAGCAAGAACTGAAGATGTGCAATCTATTGGAGGAAATTTTAATATTTTTGAAAGTATATTTTGTAAGAAAATCAGGTTTTCATTTTTGAGTCGACCCCATGAGTCGACTCATGGCTTAAAGGGCTGAACGACACGCTGAAATTTTGACTGGCACTCTCTATGAGTCGATCCCATGGATCGACCCCTTAGCATGAGTCGATCCTATGAGTCGACCTCTGCTGCTTCGCAGGCCAAAATTATAGAACAGTCATTTTCTGTTCTGTTCCACAGAGGTCGACCCCATGAGTCGACCCATGAGAATGAGTCGACCCTATGAGTCGACCCCTGTGACGGAAAAGTTCCATAACGGCTAATTTTTAACCCATTTTAATTATATTTAATGCTCATTTAATGTGCTTTAACAGCTCTATTTCAGCCCAGATTACTCTCCACCATTATTTGAAGTTATATAAAAGACTTAAAGGAGAGAATCAAAGAAATAAAAGAATTTGAAAAAGGTTCTTCAAGCACTCTGTTCAACCCTAAGCAAGAGCCCACTTAAAGCATTCAAGAAGCTTTTAATTCAAGTTCACCAACTCCTCAAGTGCTCATTCAAGTCTCTAACTACCTTGAGAAAATCAGAAAGAGCTTCCTTCAAATTGTGTAAAGTGTATTTAATGCCTTATTCTCTCATTAAAAGAGCTTCATTTGTATTTCTATGCTATTAACTGTAATACTCTTTTTGAGTCATTATTTTTTGTTTTGGAAGGGTTTCAAAATGTGGGAAGGTTGATCTGAACCTTGAATCGGATTGTATTGGGTTAGCTTGTACCTGAGAAATAAGTGTTCTAGCTTGGAATAGCTAGAGTCAAAGGTTCCGACGAGTGTATTCAGGTTGAATACAATTTAGTGGATTGGAATTTCCAAGTAGGAGCTTGGAGAATGGATGTAGGTGCAAGGTTGGCACCGTACCACTATAAATCTTCTTGTTTGTGTTGTGCTTAATTGCTCTTCTTTTAAATTTCTTTATTCTCTTGCATTCTTGCATCTAACCATTACCCTTGCATCAATTACATTCTCCTCACTTATCTTGCTATTGTTAATATTCTTCATAAGTTGTAAGTTAAGTTTAAATTTTTGGAAACCCAATTCACCCCCCCCTCTTAGGTTGCATAGCTGGGCAACAAATCTAATTAGGCTCCTATAATCTTAATTAAATTTGATCAAATTAATAAATTAATTGAGCCATAGGTCTGATCAAATTAGGATCATTTCTCCCTTACCAATTAGATCATCTCACAACTTAATCAGATTTGACCTGATTGAATCTAATTCAATCAAACTTGATCCAGATTTTAATGCTCAATCAAATTAAGCTAATTAATAATCTATCACTAATTAATCCTCCATTAATGATAGAGTCCAAGTCTAGTGGACTCTCCAGCAGAGTCTCCATCCAGTGGGACTCTCCAGCAGAGTCTCCATCCAGTGAGACTCTTCAGATTAGCCATATGATAGGAGAAAAATTTTTAATGGGTGTGACTTTATAGGTTCGAATCTAAGTCGATAGCACAGAAACTGATTTTTGTACCAATCGGAGTAACCATCTAACAATGATGCCCGATGTTCGGATAGGCCAAATGTATGCAAAGCAATACTCAAGAACCATTTGGATATAGTTACTATATAATTCATCCCTTTGATCCTTGATGCTAGGATGACTTAGAGTTTAAACTGTCAACTCTTAACAGTACATCTATTATGTGTCTCAACCTAATAAATCTTGTGACTCCTCATAAGGATTTCCCTGGCCAAGATCTTACTAAATTGAAATACAAAGTATTCTCTCCAATCTCTTGGAGTGGTCAATTCCATCTTGACTCACGCACTGACTTCACAAGTACTTGACTATGCCCAGAAACCTTTCGATCCTGAATTAAAAATTTAGGTAGTCGACACCAAAGCACAGTGAGTTGCTTGCAAGTTATCATGGTGATCTCAGGTCAGAAGGATACTTATGCCCATATCCCTTCGGAGTGACTCTTGATAGTAGAGTACTCCAAAGTTGATCACGTTTAGTAAAATATACTCTTACATTTCATTTGTATGCCATACCAGCATCTCCATGCTCCTTGATTAAGAGGACGATCAATGATATATGGCACACAACGATCTACACTTGATATGTCTATCATCTTAGTAATAGCATATTATTTGGTCGTAAACTCATTTAAGGACTAAACGATAAATCTTTCTTTATGATTTAAAATAGTCTTAAAGATTTTTATCATAATACAGATGTTCGATATAGAAGATGTATAAGCTTATAATAAAATTATCAAATAAATATTTTATTAATTAATTTATATATAATTACATCAAATAGCACAACCATCAATGGCTGATGATTAATTTTGGAACATATTTTCTAACATCTTGTTTGTTGAAAGATGACCAAGTCACCATTTACTAAAAAATTGAATGAGCCAGTGATGTGCTGGGTCATTACGTTCACAGACAATCTATCTAGGTTTGGGTACATCTACTTGATGAAACACAAGTTCGAATCGTTTAGAATATTCGAACGATTTCATAATGAAGTAGAGAAACAAATTGGAAAGAGTATAAAAACTCTTCGATCTGACGAGGGGGTGAATATCTCTCCAATAAATTTTTGATATATCTAGGAGAGAATGAGATTGTTGCTCCTTGAATTGATTTTGATGATTACAAAGTATTTCAGGGGTTACTAATGATTTTGGCTTGAAAAAAAATTTATTATTTTTCAGGGGCAAAATCATAATTTTATCAAGTCCTAATTCGAAAGCCTCAAGAGCAAGAACAGAAGATTTGTGATCTATTGGAAAAATTTTATAATTTTTGGATGTATATTTTGAAAGAAAATAATGTTTATAAAATTGAGTCGACCCTATGAGTCGACTCATGTCAAATGGGACTGAATGGCACACTGTTTTTTGACTGGCACACCCAATTGAGTCGACCCCATGAGTCGACCTCTGTGCATGAGTCAACCCTATGAGTCGACCTCTGTTGTTGTGCATGTCAAAATTACAAAACAATCATTTTCTGTTCTATGCCACAGTAGTCGACCCCATGAGTCGACTCATATGTATGAGTCGACCCTATGAGTCGACCCCTGCGATGGAAAAACTCCATAACGGCTAGTTTTTCAGCTTGTTTTGGTGCATTTAATGCTCATTTAATAATCTCAACAGCTCTAAAACTATTCAGATCACTCTGCACCATCATTTGAAGCTATAAAAAGCACTTAAAGGAGGGAATAAACAAGATTTTTCAAGCATTCATTTCAGCCCTAAGCAAAGAGCCTTCTTGAAGTTAAAGAAACTTTCATTTCAAGTTCACCAACCTCTCAAGAGCTCATTCAAGTCTTCAACAATCTTGAGGAGAATCAGAAAAGCTTCTTCATTGTTATGTAAAGTATATTTAAAGCTTTATTTGTTCATTAAAGAAGCTATATTTTATTTTCATATGATTAACTATTATACTCTATTTTTGAGTTGATCTTTAGTTTTGGAAGGATTCCAAAATATGGAAAGATTGATCTGAACCTTGAATTGAATTGTATTGGATTGGCTTGTACTCAAAAAATAAGTGTTCTAGCTTGGGATAGCTAGAGTCGGAGGTACCGACGTTGTATTCTTATTGAATATGATTTAGTGAATTTGAATTCTCAAGTAGGAGCTTGGAGAGTGGATGTAGGTGCAAGGTTGGCACCGAACCACTATAAATTTTGGTTGTTTATGGTGTACTTGTTCTCTATCTTATTTTTTTTTCTTCTTGCACTCTTGCATCTAATATCTTCACTTTGCTTAAATCACTCACTTCAACTACTTGCCTTTTATTACTTAATCCTTGTGGTTCTAGATTAATTCTAAATTTTTAAAAACCCAATTCACCCCCCTCTTGGGTTGCATAGCTGGGCAACAAGTGGTATCAAAACCTAGTGCTCTAGCCCTACTTTGATTTAATCATCAAAGAGCTAAAGATCTATGGCAACTCAAGTTGGTGCTTCACTAGCCGAGGGGCGGTCCACAAACCGACCTTCACTTTTCAATGGGTCAAATTATACCTATTGGAAAGCTCGAATGAAAATCTTTATTCAAGTACTTGACTATAATATATGGAGTATCATAGTAAATGGATCACACACACCCACTAAAGTAATTGATGGTGTGGAATCAACCAAATCCGAAAAAGAATGGGATGAGGTTGACAAGAAAATGGCTCAACTTAATGCAAAAGCCATGAATATTTTATATTGTGCTCTAGATGCTAATAAATTTAATCGTATTTCAACATGCATGTCAGCTAAGAAAATATGAGATAGATTAGAAGTAACTCATGAAGGAACTAATCAAGTGAAGGAATCAAAAATTAACATACTTGTGCATAAATATGAACTCTTTAAAATGGAGTATGATGAATCAATAACTGAAATATTGATGAATCAATAACTAAAATATTTACTCATTTTACTGATATTATTAATGGTCTAAAAAGTGTTGGTAAGTCTTATTCTAATAGTGATCTCGTGAGAAAGATTCTTAGGTCTTTATCAAGGACTTGGGAGGCCAAAGTGACCACAATTTAAGAAGCCAAAGATCTGAATATCTTACCCTTAGAGGAGCTTCTAGGATCGCTAATGACACATGAGCTAAGTATGAAACAACCTCAAATCTACTGTTCAACTTGATGAGAAATTCGATGATACAAAAAATGAAGAGTAGGATGAAGAAATGGCCCTCATTACTAGAAAGTTTAAGAAGTTTTTGAAGAAAAGAAGACAAGGAATGAGGAAGAGGCCACCTACAAAAGGGAACATAGCAAAGAGAAGGATAAGGAGCAACTCCTTATTTGTTATGAATGTAAGAAGCTGGGATACTTTAAGTCTGAATGTCCACAACTTAAGAAGGGTCCCAAAAAGTACAAGAAAAAGACTATGATGGCTACATGGAGCAGAAGTGATGAGTCAAGCTCCGAAGAAGAAGATTCAAATGAACAAGCCAACTTGTGCCTTATGGCATATGAAAATGAAGTAAACACTGAAACTCCTAATGACTTTACCTTTGAAGAACTTCATAAAGTATTTTATGATCTACTTGATGAACTAAAGAAGCTAGGGGTAAAGAATAAAGAATTAAATCAAAGAATCAATCTTTACTAAAAGAAAATGAGATTATTTCAAATAAAAAATCAATCTTATCTCAAAAAATCTGAACTTAAAAAATGAGATTATCAAGTTAAAATCAATGGTTGAAAAGTTTACTTTAAGTTCAAATAAACTTCAAATGATACTTGACAATCAAAAGGCCATTTATGATAAAGCCGGTCTTGGATATAACCCTTTAAAGAAACAAAAATTTTTGAAAAATATCTTTGTAAACTCATCATGCAAAAGTTTTCAAATATTACTTGCTTTAAATGTGGTAAAGTAGGACACAAATCCTATACATATTTTTTAACAAATTTAAAAATTCTAATGTGAAGAAAATATGGGTTCCAAAAGGAACCATTTTGATAACCAAAGAGGATCCAAGAAAACTTGGATACCTAAAGTCAAAACTTGATTTTTGTATGTAGGTGTGTCTTGCATCCCAAGAATAAATCAAAAATGATATCTTGATAGTGGGTGCTCAAGACACATGATTGGTGATGAATCCAATTCATCACATTTGATGCTAAAGATGGAGGGATGGTCACCTTTGGAGATAATGGCAAAGGAAAGATCATTGGTATAGGTAACATTGGTATCACTCCCTCAAGTATATTAAAAATATTTTATTAGTAGATGGTTTGAAATATAATCTATTAATCATCAGTCAATTTTGTGATAAAGGATACAAAGTCATTTTTGAATCTTCATTATGTATAATAACTAGTCCTATTGATGAAGGCATTAAATTTGTTGGGCATAAACATGGTAATGTCTATATAGTAGATTTGAATGATCTTTTCAAAATAAACATACAATGCCTAGTAGCCTTGAATGCTAAGATTAATGAGACTAATTGACTTTAGCATCGTAGGCTTGCACATATTAGCATGCATTCACTTTCAAAACTTATTAAAAAAGAATTGGTTACTAGCTTATCCAAATTAAATTTTGAAAAGGATAGAATTTATGATGCATGCCAATTGGGTAAACAAACAAGAGTCTCATTCAAATCTAAAAATATTGTTTCAACTTCTAGGCCATTAGAACTATTGCACATGGATTTATTTGGACCCATTAGAACTACTAGTCTAGGTGAAAAATGATATGGCTTTGTGATTATTGATGATTTTCTCATTTTACATGGGTCTTCTTTTTGGTACATAAGGATGAAACTTTTCATGTGTTCTCAAAATTTTATCGAAAAGTCACTAATGAAAAAATTTTTTCAATTCAAAATATTCGAAGTGATCATGGAATCGAATTTGAAAATTAAGATTTTAAAAAGTTTTATGATGAAAAAGATATTGATCATAATTTTTCAGCACCTAGGATACCCCAACAAAATGGGGTAGTAGAAAGAAAAAATAGAACTCTTGAAGAAATGACCCGTACCATGCTATGTGAAAATAACCTTCCAAGATATTTTGGACGGAAGCAATTAACATGGCATGTTACATATTAAACTGTGCTTTAGTTAGATCAATTTTAAAAAAAACTCCCTATGAGCTTTGAAAAGGAAGAAAACCAAACATTGCATATTTTCATATTTTTGGTTGCCGATATTTTGTTTTGAACAATGGTAAAGAAAGACTAAAAAAATTTGATGCAAAATCTGATGAAGCTATTTTTCTTGGTTACTCCTCTTCTAGCAAAGCTTTTAGAGTTTTCAACAAAAGAACTTTAGTAGTAGAGGAGTCAATATATATTATTTTTGATGAAACTAACGATCTTCCTTCAAGGAAGAATGAAGGTATCGATGATGCAGATCCTCTTATAGAAGGGATGAAGGAGATCACCCTAAAAGACTCAACAATTCAAAATGAAGAAGAACATGAAAACAAACAAGAGGATGAAGGTGAAGAACAACAAGAACAACCTCAAGGCTCAAATGATCTACTTAAAGAATGGAGGTATGATCATAATCACCCCAAAGAATTGATCATTGGTGATCCTATATATGGAGTAAGAACTCGTTCCTCTCTTAGAGATGCATACAATCATTTTGCATTTATTTCTCATTTTGAACCTAAAATCATAGATGAAGCTGAAAAAGATTACAATTGGATAAATGCAATGCAAGAAGAACTTAATCAATTCGAAAGAAATAATGTATAGACTTTAGTATCAAGACCTAAAAATTATCCAGTAATTGGCACAAAATGGGTATATAGAAATAAACTGGATGAACATGAAAATATAATTAGAAATAAAGCAAGATTGGTTGCAAAGATTATAATCAAGAAGAGAGAATTAATTTTGATGAGACCTTTGCACCTGTTGCTAGATTAGAAGCAATTAGACTTTTACTTGTATATGCTTGTTTTATGAATTTTAACTTATTCCAAATGGTTATCAAAAAGTGTTTTTCTAAATGGATATATTACTGAAGAAGTTTATGTAAAACAACCTCTCATTTTGAAAATCATGCTTTTTCTAATCATGTTTTTAAATTAAACAAAGCATTATATGTTTGAAATAAGCACTTAGGACTTGGTATGAAAGGCTAAGTAAATTTTTGCTTAATAATAATTTTTCAAGAGAAAATGTAGACACAACCCTTTTCATTAAAAGAAATCAAGATGATATCTTAGTTATACAAATATACGTTGATGATATTATTTTTGGATCTGCTAATGAAATTCTTGGTCAAGATTTTGTTAAGCTCATACAGGGAGAGTTTGAGATAAGCATGATGGGAGAATTTACATTCTTCCTCAGACTTTAAATTAAACAAACAAAGAAAGAAATTTCCATCACTCAAAGCAAATATACAAGAGAACTACTCAAAAGATTTGGAATGGAGGGTTCCAAAGCAATTGGTATACCCATGAGCCCATCATGTAAGCTTGACAAGGATGAAGGAGGTAAAAATATAGACTTAAAATTTTATAGAGGCATGATTGGTTCTCTATTGTATTTAACTACTAGTAGACCAGATATTATGTTTAGTGTATGTCTTTGTGCTCGCTTTCAATCAAATCCAAAAGAATCACACTTGAATGCAGTTAAAAGAATCCTTAGATATTTAAATGGTACACAAACTCTAGGACTATGGTATTCTAAGGACTCTTCAATTGACTTAATAGGATATTCAGATGTCGATTTTGCTGGATGTAGATTAGATAGAAAAAGTACTAGTGAAACTTGCCAATTTTTGGAGTTAACTTAATCTCTTGGTTTAGCAAGAAGTAAAATTCGGTGGCACTGTCTACGATCGAGGATGAATACATTACAGCGGAAGTTGTTGTGCTCAAATCTTATGGATTAAGCAACAACTTGAGGACTTTGGCATCAAAATCAATAAAATTCTTATAAGATGTGATAACACTAGTGCTATCAATCTAACTAAAAATTTAATTCAGCACTCTAGATCAAAATATATTGAAATTAGACATCATTTTATAAGAGAACATGTTCAAAATAATAATATAATTCTTGACTATGTATGTACTGAGAAACAATTGGCTGACATTTTTACCAAGGCCTTAAGTGAAGATAGATTTTGTGAAATTAGAAGAGAACTAGGAATCTTTGATCCATCAACTTAAGTATCTCTCTAATTTCAAGTTCTTAATACCAAAAATTCATTGAACCAAATTTGTTGAGCTCAATTCTCATCTCTTCTTTTCTCTTAAAAGCTCAAAACTATACTTCACATGATCAATCTCTAGGTAGACACTTTTTCTCAAAGTTTCAATTTTTTTAAATTTTTCATCATTCTTATGAATTTTTCTATGTGATGAGTCGACCCCCAAGGGTCGACTCTAGGGTAAATTTTAATTCTGTCAAAACCCTTCGGCGCTCTCTTTTTATTAAAATTTTTTTTGAGCCGACTCAGCCCTTCTTCTTCTTCCTCCCATGAACCAAAAGCTCTCCCTCTCTTCTCCCTCAAATCTCTCTTCCCACCATTTTCACCCTTCAAATCACCCATTTAGGAACCAACTTCCTCTCCTCTTTCTTTCTCATTTGGTGATTCGAGCTTGCCCTAGATTCTACCCCTCTTCTCCAAACTGGTGATTTACCTCCCCAAAATCTTTGCTTTTTCCTCTAAAATCCTTTCCTCTCTACCTCTCATTTAGTCTCTTAAGCTCCTTGCAAGTCTCTTTTGTCCAAATGGCTCCCAAAATGAAGCTACCACAAAGAAGAAAATCTATTCGAGGTTGGAAGAGAGTGTGTGCAGAAAAAGAATAGCAGTCGAGCCCTCTCCTACTCCAATCCCAGCTCCAGGTCCTGCTTCAGCTTCTAACAGTCCCCAATCAGTCCAAGCAAGGTACCTCTCTCTGATCGAAAAGTAAAATCCGGAAGAATATAGATTTCAAGTTTTTTGAAAAAGAAGGGTTCTCTATTGGATCAAAGATTAAAAATCAAAGATGAAAATTTTACTGTCTATTGAAAGAAAATACTTATGTTGATCTGGTCAGACAATTTTATTTAAATTTAAGTTACTTCAATGGAACAGTAAAGTCTACAGTGAAAGGTGTTGATATTATTCTTGATCCTTTGCATTTGGGACAAATTCTGCACTTGCCTTGTGAAGGCTATATAATATGGAGCTCCCAATAAAGAAGAAGAATTAATGTTATCTTAGGGAGAACTTTTACTGAAAGTTTGAATAAATTAGAAGTAAAAATTTTTCTATTGAAATGAGGCTTTTACATCACATGGTAACCAAACTGTTTGTCCTAGGAGTGGCGACATGACCTCCTATCTGGTAGGGACATTTGCATCATGTATCATGTGATCACTGAGACCCCTTGAACCTTCCTATTTGATGATTGAGGCCATGAGAGAGACCCTAAATAGGTCTAAGGCTCATTGCCTTTGGTATGGCACTCACCTGATCTTTAGGAGGTTCGGAGTCAGTTTTGAGGGGGAGCAGTTACTAGGTTGTCTCATTCTGACACCATCAACCCCACACACTGCACCATGAGTTTTTCAAAGACTGATGGCGGTTGGTCAAAGGTGTCGAGGAAAGAGCAAGGAGCAGCTGAGGAGAGAGTAGAGGAGGAGAGACCATCTTCACCTCCTCATGAT
Source organism: Elaeis guineensis (assembly GCF_000442705.2). NCBI lineage: Eukaryota > Viridiplantae > Streptophyta > Magnoliopsida > Arecales > Arecaceae > Elaeis > Elaeis guineensis. Next base: position 36,723,113 of record NC_026001.2, on the reverse strand, counting down.
CAAGAGCATCTCCTAATATTCAGTTCATGTCTGATCACAAGGTGGTCCCTCAGAGTCAGTGAGAGGCATGCTTCAGTTCCATAGTAGGAGCAGGGTACATCCTTCAGAGTTAGACTTGTAGATGATCAGATTGAGCTGATGTCCCAGCATGTTGCCTCCATTTTATCTCACAGTTTGCCATCAGTCTTTGCTCAGAGGTCGACATCTCAGGATGACTCAGATAGACTTTGATCCCTCATATCTCTACTATTTTTCAGATGCTCATAGCTCAGTCCGTACGACTTGAGGAGCTTGAGGGATGTGTTTGAGACTGACGGACAGACTTCTAGATTTGCAGGGATAAGTTTTAGCCTTAGCCCATCCCCAGCCATAAGAGAACATCATGGAGGTCTCAGACCTATCTACAGAGGCGGCTAGACTTGAGGAGTTTTAGAGAGTGGATTTGACTTTTTGAGGAGAGAGATCAGGGCTCCAGTGAGACTCTCTACTCAGATTGTGCTTGATGCAGTCTATGTCGAGAGCTTTGGACAATTGGACACCATCAGACTTTCTCTTCTAGCACAGTCCGTAGCTTCCAGGCTCCAGGATCCTCTCCCCTCTACTCGTGCCGTACTTCTACCCTGGTCGAGGCAGACATGGTCGAGGTCGTGCCCGTGGATTTGATCCTACATCTCTATCATATCTCTGACTCTTTAGATTCTGATCCTCTAGCCATGATATCTATTAGATCTAGAATAGTTAATCTTTTTTTTTATTTTTTCTAGGATCTATCTTATGGCCTTTGTATTTTGTTGGCTGATTGACTCTTGGATAGTTTTATCCATGATTTTTGTATGATCTATGTATTTTGACTTAATGTATTCAGTCACATTTTGATATATACATTTTTTATGCTTTGAATTTCAATGAATGTCTTTGGATTAATGTTTATGAATGGGATCAATTAAAATATTTTAATTATAAGATATGAAAAATGACTCATATATGTGTGATGAAATATCATGAATAGCAATATCTTCTAAATGAGCAAATTGATATTCTTTTATAATTGCTATAGTGAGGGGAGTAGAGAAATAAATAATGAAAGAGGGGAGTAAAGAAATAAAATATGGTATTAAAAAGGGGAGTAGAGAAAATATTCCTTTATGTTATCCTTTTTTTTCTCTCTTCAAAATTCCTTAAGATCTTAATTGATGCTGTCAAAAAGGAGAGTAGAGAATCAAAAATCGAGATCGAGCAATAAGCAATAGAGAAATAGAATCGAGAGCAATAAGCAAAATTGTCAAAGCAAATGAGCAAAATTATCAAAGAAATGTGTCAAGAACCAAAATTGTCAGCAATTTTCAAAGCAAATGATCTAATAAGCAAATTTCAAATTGATCTTCAAACTACTCATGATGCATTTCATTCAAATAACTGGCTATAATGTTTAAGTGATGCATCTTCATAAATTTGAAATTCATGTTCAATACTTTATATATGTTATACTCTGCTTTTGCTCAAGTATTTTGTCATCATCAAAAAGGAAGATTGTTGCTCCTTGAATTGATTTTGATGATTACAAAGCATTTGAGGGGGTTACTAATGATTTTGGCTTGAAAAAAGATTTATTATTTTTCAGAGGCAAAATCATAATTTATCAAGTCCTAATTGAAAGCCTCAAGAGCAAGAACAGAAGATTTGTGATCTATTGGAGAAAATTTATAATTTTTGGATGTATATTTTGAAAGAAAATAATATTTATAAAATTGAGTCAATCCCATGAGTCGACTCATGTCAAATGGGGCTGAACGGCACGCTATTTTTTGGCTGGCACATCCAATTGAGTCGACCCCATGAGTCGACCCTGTGCATGAGTGACCCTATGAGTCGACCTCTGTTGCTGTGCATGTCAAATTACAGAAGAATCATTTTCTATTCTGTGCCAAGTAGTCGACCCCATGGTCGACTCATGTGTATGAGTCGACCCTATGAGTACCTTGCGACAGAATAATCCGTAATGGTAGTTTTTTAGCTCATTTTGGCATATTTAATGCTATTTAATGATCTCCAATGCTCTAAAACTATCCAGATCACTCTCCACCATCATTTGAAGCTATAAAAGGCACTTAAAGGAGGAATAAAAAGGTTTTTCAAGCATTCATTTCAGCCCTAAGCAAAAACCTTCTTGAAGTTAAAGAAGCTTTCATTTCAATTCACCAATCTCTCAAGAGCTCATTCAAGTCTTCAACAACCTTGAGAAGAATCAAAAAATTTCTTCATTGTTGTGTAAAGTATATTTAAAGCTTTATTTGCTCATTAAAGGAGCTACATTTGTATTTTCGTGTGATTAACTGTTATACTCTATTTTTGAGTTGATCTTTAGTTTTAGAAGGGTTCAAAATATGGAAAGATTGATCCGAACCTTGAATCGATTGTATTGGATTGGCTTGTACCCGAAAAATAAGTTTCTAGTTGGATAGCTAGAGTCGGAGGTACCGAGTTGTATTCTTATTGAATACGGTTTAATAGATTTGAATTTTCAAATAGGAGCTTGGGGAGTGGATGTAGGTGCAAGGTCGGCACCGAACCATTATAATCTTGTTGTTTGTGGTGTGCTTACTTGTTCTCTATCTTATTTCTTTTTCTTCTTGCACTCTTACATCTAATATCTTCACTTTGCTTAAATCACTCACTTCAACTAACTTGCCTTTAATTACTTAATCCATGTGATTCTAGATTAATTTTAAATTTTTAAAAACTCAATTCATCTCCCCCTCTTGGGTTGCATAGCTGGGCAACAGGGATTCTCTCACAATAGACCCATCCAGGGATACCACAGCATAATGGCATCTCAAGAAGGAGGAATTGAACCTTGTTGGACATGGTTAAGTCCATGATGGGGTTTGCAACTTTTGAAGATATGTGTTGGATTTTGATGATGTAGTAGAATATAAATTTTAAAAATTTTAACATGCATTGAATATTTGAAAATAAAGTTTAACAATTAAACAAGAACACCGAAACACAAAATTCTAGGAACCCCTTGATGATTACAATCAAATATAAAAACATACATATATCAGGAAGAGACCAAAAGTTATATACCAATGAGAAGACCATGATCTGGTAACTTTGAGACCTCCATGAGACTCCAAAATAGAAGCCCTCTAATGGTGATCCACACAGGATTGATTATGGTCCTTCCCAATTCATCATGGTGCTGCAGCCTTCTTCCTAAGTGAGCTGCCGATTGTCCTTCGCAAGAACATGTTGCACCACTCCTTGTATGCCTTCAAGACCTTCATTAGGACCTCTTTAGGAACTCTTTTCCAAAAGATCTCACCACACACAAATCAGATTTTATGTTCAACATATGAACAATCTGATTTTTAGGACAAGTATCTCATGCTTTTCATTTTCACTCTTCCCTTCCTTTCCATTTTTTCTCCCTTCTCCTTGTCTTTTTCCCAAATTTTTTCCATCATTTTCTTCTCATTTCCATGCCAACTCTCGACCCAATTTGACACATTGAAGCATGATGTAGCGCCCCCTATTTATAGGAAATAAGGGGCGACACCATGGGATGCCAACTCTTGGCGTCCCTTAATTCCTACATGGCATATTTAATTTTTTTCCATGAAAAACAATGGGTTGGTATGGAATAAAAGGTGATTCACTGGTAGAAGGACTCTTCCTCTACTTAGAAAAAATTAATACACCATCATATGGTGTGTGGGAAAAGGATTTAACATGAGAATCAAAGAGTCCATACCATTAAGGACTCTCCCATAAACTCAATGCATATATGAAAGGCTATCTAATTTATTTGGTGATCAAACTCCTTGCCAGATAAGGACTCTTCCTTATCTTCTGCACCCCATAATCCCATGAGACATCTCGTGTCATGAGAATTTAAGAAATGCATAGAAATAATGGAAGGAATTAAGAGTCCAATGTGAAATGGACTCTCCATTTTTCATCGCCCAAAATAAGGGACGTCCATATTTATTTTGGTGTGGAGCTCCTTCTTAGAGAAGAACTCCGCTTTCTCTTCCACATCTCACATCCCAAGGCTCCATCTGATGGCACACAAAATAATGGGACATGTGGAAACATTGTAAGAGAATTAAGATAAGTATGAAAGAAGGACTCTCCTTAAACCCAAAATAAATAAGATGCCAATAAAAATTTTGCATGTGGTTTCAGTGTGGAGGAGGTTTATTCACATGAAACTCTTTTATATAAACTAGATAAACTAACTAATAGATAGATAGTTCAAACCTAATCACATTAGGTCAAGGCAACAAGCAAAGGGTTAGCACAAACACATTTGCACTGTACCCAATTGGGAACTTGGGTTAATTCATGTGCTAGTAATTTAATTAACCTATTAAATTTATAATAAATTTAAATTGATTAGACCAAGATCAAATTTTTATTATGTGTGATTCATTGGCTTCCAAATCTAGCCAGTAGTGGACCCAGACTCTCAACGTAACCCGAATCCGATTGGATTAGGTCAGCTCAAGAGTCCCAATCAACTAGAACTCTTCTTAATTGATTCTTGAATTAAACTCTTTTAATTTTGACAAGTCCACAAGTCAAGATTGATGTCTAGCAATGTATCATGACTACCCAAAAAATTTAAAATTTGATAAAAATATCAAAATTATCCTTCCCTGATGAGGTACCATACAATTCAATCCTTCAATCACACAACATCCCAGAAAGGCATTGGGTATGAAAATATGTCAAATTCAAATATCTATCTATATGTATTTCGATCTGATGATGATGACCCAATTGGTGAATCAGTAAAAACTATTTCTACTGTTCATCCTTGCTCTGGTCAGAGACTCTCAGAGTCATCATCCTATAAGATCACATAGGATGTTCTCTCCTCCTACAAAAAGTGACTGATTCCTTATTGATCACTCACAACCTCCATGCATACTTCACCATACCCAGAATATCCCACACACATCTCAAAGTAGTGTGCTAGGGAATAAATCAAAGTAAGGATCTATGTACACAAGGTACCATGGTGATCTCAGGTCAAAGGATCATATGCACCACTCCCACTAGAGAACCATCTGTTGACATGCTGTAAGGCTCCATCAGATGTTCTTTTGGTGGGTCAGTTCAGTGAACTCATTCTCTAATGAGCACCTACATCCTTGTATTAGTGTCACCACACAAGTGGTTGTGAGTTCAATGATCCTTTCCATCGAGCATACATAGGATGTACTAGTCTTATCAGAATCATCGATCCCTTACTCGATGATCCAATGACTGAAAATATTTTAGATTGGGCTATCAAGATTTTAGGTCTCACTGGCATGATCTTATCATGGCCCTAAAATCATTATCCTAATCTATGGGATTTATCATTATCATAAAATATATGATGCAGCAAATGATAGAACATAATACCTCATAAATAAAAATAACTAATGTCATACAAATGAGTAGAAAAAATAAAGAAAAATCTCTTCACATCCCCATATGATTGGCTTGTAGGGCACTATTTTTTCAATCTCTCACTTGCACTAAAGACAATCGACCCTGTACCTGATGTCCATGCAATTAGGGTGGCAATTACACTGCTGCTGTATAAGGCTTAGTGAACTGATCCATTATAATATTCTTAATATTAACTCATTTTATGATCATACCATGAATGAGGTGAAAGTGACTAGGATGTGCATAGATTTTTAGTGAGACCACACCCAACTCAGTGATAAACCCTTCATCAGGCAACTTTTCTTAGCAATCTTTACTAACAATATTAACTGAGTCTAACACAGTTTGATGTTTGGAACTTTTTTAATTCACTGCTCCTCTAGTACTTCTCAAGTACTTTGAGAATGCTTTTTTACAGTTTTCAAAAAATCGTATCATGAATCTATCTGAAAATGATGATTATGCATAAGGCATAAATCACACCAGGCTTGGTACGTTGACTATATGGGTAAATAAACTCCTTTACACCCATTTATATTGAACCCTTCAACATAAATCCATGTACCTAGACTAGGACAAGCCCTACATCCACTTACATCTATCCCTATAGATGCCTAATATATTAGATGCTTAACCCAAGTCTATTCCATGAAAATATTTATGATAAGCATATTATTGATCGAGTGAAATATTGGGACTACCTTTTCAATAAGCTGTATGTCACCCACATACAAAACTAAGAAGTTAGTGGGACTCCCACCTATCTTCTTGCACACACACATGGTTCATCTATTTTTGATAAAATTAAATATTTTGACTATCTCATCAAAAATAAAAGTATCATCTCTTCAATACCTATCTGAATTCATAAATGCATTTACCCTTCCACTAGAGACAACTTCTCTAGATGGAGTATGGCAATAGCAAAATCCGAATAGATATTTCTGATAGCAACCTATTGGGTCATACCCATAGGTGCTTCAACCATAGTCCATACTTGGTTGATGTTCTAGATGTTTATTTCAGATACTATGATTTCAAGCCAACTATCAAAGTCTCTACTCATGATGATCTCCGAATAGGTCAAGAAAAAACTATTCACAATGGTATATCACCATTCTCCATGACAAACCATAATTTGAGTGATACATTACACACTCAAATTGACCTTCAGTGAGGAGGTGTGTATCATGGTTATGCCTCATCAATGGGTACATGTGGTTGAGGATTAACTTGTAGACACTCCACAGGTTATGATAGGATAGCTCATAGGATTTGAACTTCTCAAGTTCAATTATCCTCCCACTGTCCTTTCTTGAATTTTTTTTTTATAAAAGGTGGCATACCTACTGACAAAACATCTTTTGTCAAGTAGGGTGGTAGAAGTAGTATCTCATACTATTCTTTAGGATAACCTATATGCTTATACAAAATCTAATCTACCATAAAATTTATGTACATTAACACTTTTCACATAAGTTGGGCAACCTACCTTTTGCCATTTTTATATCTCATATGGAGTGCTCATTACAGATTCTGACGATATCTAACATATACAGCAATTTCTAGGATATTTTTCAAAAAGAGACAATAAGATTTGTGAAATATTTTAGAGAATACATCATATCACATATGAAGTGTCAATCTTTGGGTTGAGATATTATTAGTCTTCAAACATCCATATGTTCAAGACTTAATACCTTCCTTGCCTTGAGATATATGACTATCACATATTTATTTCTTATTCTCATCAATATGAAAAACAACATCATTGAGTAACAGAAATCTGAGACCATAGTCCTAAAATTTATCGGAAGAAGAATAACTTTTACTCTCAACATTAATTTCAAAACTATGCTACAATAGCAAAAGATTTGAAATAATATCTCTGATAAATTCAGGCATATAATAATGATCTACTAGTTTCTAAAACTTTGCTAGAAGGTTATATAGGTTTCTACAGCCTCAGCATGAATGGACTATCCATCAGTGCCAAAAGGCAAGCAATCACCTCACTTCAGCTTTATAGGTCTAGCAACACTTTACATAAGAGGAATCTATATAAGGTATCACATACTCAAAATATTAAAGCTGAAAATACTCAATGATAATTAATTTGTATCACATACAAATTATTAACAGATATAATTTTTGCATCATACTGTTGCTTCATACTTGTAAGACAACTCTTACAATTTAATTCTAATATTCATTATTATTATAATAATAAATTAGATACCCTAATAAAGATATTTTTTACTTTCTTTTCTTCAACCATTTTATGATGTTCGATCTGTTTAAAAATTTACTATGCAGTGATAGTAAAGATGTAAATGTGTATATAAGAACATAAAAGAGGACTACTCATGCTGACATGCATAATTTAGATGAAATTTTTATCTAATTGTGTCTCTCACTATTTTAACAAATTTTATAGCCCTCAAATATGAAATCAAGAAAAACTATCATAAAGTTTCTTAGTGAGGTTGAGATCTCAATTCTTCATGAAAAGCCTTGTGGATAGCATAACAAGCTCCTATGAGTTCAAAGGTAAGTAACTCTTTACTAATTGCATCTCATGCAACTCTCAACATAACTTTTGCCCCTAAAATACTTATAGCCTTATGGATAGCACAACAAACTATAGTATTTTAGTTAAATCATACCCTTCAATCTTATATGGTCATACCTAAATAATACTACCCTTGTGGATAGCACAACAAGGCAACACTACCAGAATATGCCATAAACATCACTAAGTCAACATCATACCAATCACTATAGGAAGCCTTGTAGATAGTATAACAAACTCACTATAGTTTTTGACATACTCTATTGACCTAGTATGTGCTAAGTATCATTAGCTTTATTATGTACCAAGATAGTATTAAATCAGTCCCCACAGCAAGTCTTGTGGATAGCATAATAAGCCTATTATGATTCTTAAGATAATACTGGCTTAGCATGAAGGAAGGCATAGGTAGTATTCTTAATACTTCACTATTATGACTTAATATAATTTGAATAAGGGACTGAGGTCTCAAGCATATCTTAAACATATACATACATTATATACTATGTAAATTAACTTTAATTATAACTACCAGAATGTAAGAGCATATATATAAAAAAAGAAGATAAATTGTTATGGACTTTTTGAAAAATCATTCGAGCCATAGGATGACCTATGGGTCTAACCTTAGGTACATCTTAGATTGAACCATCTCATGATCAATCTTAGTGTGTCTTTGCTCTCCAAAAGCCTGATAGTTTAGTCTTCATCACCATGAAGTCTACATGAATGCTTGATCTTTATTTGAAAATAGAATGAAACAATTTCAATCTATTCTCAAATAATTTTTTTCTATAATTTTACATCAATATGTAAAAATCTCAATCAATAATTGAAAACATAGAAAAGAAAGGTACAGCTGATAATACAATGCATCAAGGGCATCCATCACCTATTGCAACTCTTGCAGATGTATTAATATAATCAACTTACAGGAAAGTATTCATGCTTACATCCATCACATGGATGTACCATAATTCATAACCATACAATATGAAATTTATAATAATTATAAAATATCATAACAAATAACTCATATTGTTATAATTGTGATATCATTCATACACATGTAAATAAAGATGTTTAAATTTATGGGCATAGGACCCATCTAGGGTTTTTGATTTGGGTTCAACACTTGACCCAATATTAATTTTAAGTCAATCCATTTGTCATTCATTTGAGTTGAGTTGACCAAATCTTAGGTTAAGCCTAATCCAATTAGGTTAGCATAGATTCGGACAACCATGACTCAATCCATAATCAAATTAGGTCAATGATAATTTTGATTAATCTAAATTTAAACAAGAATTCCAATCAAATTAGAACCATGAATTTGATTTAATCTATAATCATTAATTTTAAACAATGAATTATAGTTAAATCAATCCATCAGCAAAAATTCTAATCCATGTCTGATGCATCCTTCCATGATCAAAATTTTTTAGCCCCACACATACCTCAGACAACAACCAAGATGATCAACCCACAATGGTGAGTGCCTGATAACATGATGATCGGTGCTTAGATCTTAGGTGAATGCATCATATGCAAAAATTCTAAGACTTGACAATATACATCCATATGTAGCAGTCCAAGACACTGCGCATCACATGCACTAGATTTCAATTCCATCAAAAATTAGATCATGAGATGTAATGTTAAACTTGTCTTACAAGTCTAAAAACCATAGAATTCACATATCCAAAATTTGATCATGGATCGATAACATTTATCATTTATACAAATGCATCAAGAATATGAATTAGACATCAATCAAAAAAATCTAATTTTGATATAATTTGAACTGGATCTAATCCATATCATAAAAATAATATGAAATTTGATTGAATCAATCAAGGGTGGCTCTGATACCACTGTTGGATTTCGATGATGGAGCATAATATAAATTTTAAAAATTTTAACGTGCATTCAATATTTGAAAATAAAGATTAATAATTAAACAAGAATATTGGAATATAAAATCTTAAGAACCTCTTGATGATTATAATCAAACATAAAAATATACATATATCAGGAAGAGACCAGAAGTCATATACCAATGAGAAGACTATGATCTGATAACTTTGAGACCTCCATGAGACTTCAAAGTAGAAGCCCTCCAACAGTGATCCACACAGGATTGATCAGGGCCCTTTGCAATTTATCATGGTGCTGCAGCCTTCTTCTTAAGTGCACTGTCGATTGTCTTTCGCCCCTTCCCAATTTATCATGGTGCTGTAGCTTTCTTCCTAAGTGCGCTGCCAATTATCCTTCGCAAGAACAAGTTGCACCATTCCTTGTATTTTTCAAGACCTCTATTAGGACCTCTTTAGAAATTCTTTCCCAAAAGATCTCACCACACACAAATCAGATTTTATGTTCAACACATGAACAATCTGATTTTTAGGACAAATATCTCATACTTTTTATTTTTACACTTCCCTTTCTTTCCATTTTCTCTCTCTTTTTCCTTGTCTTTTTTTCATATTTTTCCCATCATTTTCCTCTCATTTCCATGCCAACTCTTAGCCTAATTTGGCATGTTGATGCATGATGTAGCACCTCCTATTTATAGGAAATAAGGGGTGATAGCATGGGACGCCAACTCTTGGCATCCCTAAATTCCTACATGGCATATTTAATTTTTTTATGAAAAACAATGGGTTGGCATGGAATAAAAGGTGATTCACTAGTAGAAGGACTCTTCTTCTACCTAAAAAAATTAATACACCATCATATGGTGTGTGGGAAAAAGATTTATCATGAGAATCAAAGAGTCCATCCCATTAAGGACTCTTCCATAAACTCAATGCATATATGAAAGGCTACCCAATTTATTTGATGATCAAACTCCTTACCAGAGAAGGACTCTTCCTTCTCTTCTGTGCCCCATAATCCCAAGGGACATCTCATGTCATGAGGATTTAAGAAAGGCATAGAAATAATGGAAGGAATTAAGAGTCCAATGTGAAATGGACTCTCCATTTTTCATTGCCCAAAATAAGGGACATCCACATTTATTTTGGTGTGGAGTTCCTTCTCAAAGAAGGACTCCACTTTCTCTTCCACGTCTCACATCCCAAGGCTCCATCTGATGACGCACAAAATAATGGGACGTGTGGAAATATTGTAAGAAAATTAAGATAAGTATGAAAGAAGGACTCTCCTCCCTTAAACCCAAAATGAATGAGATGCTAATAAAATTTTTGTGTGTGGTTTCGATGTGGAGGAGGTTTATTCACATGGAACTCTTCCATATAAACTAGATAAACTAGCTAATAAATAGATGGTTCAAATCCAATCACATTAGGTCAAGGCAACAAGCAAAGGGTTAGCACAAACACATTTGCACTGAACCCAATTGGGAACTTGGGTTAATTCATGTGCTAGCAATTTAATTAACCATTAAATTTATAATAAATTTAAATTGATTGGATCAAGACCAAATCTCTATTGTGTGTGACCCGTTGGGTTCTAAATCTAGCTAGTAGTGGACCCAGACTCTTGACGTAATCTTAATCCGATTGGATTAGATCAGCTCAAAAGTTTCAATCAATAAGGATTCTTCCTAATTGATTCTTGAATTAAACTCTTTTAATCTTGATAAGTCCACAAGTCAAGATTGACTTCTAGCAACATGTCATAACTTCCTAAAAGATTTAAAATTTGATGAAAATATCAAAATTATCCTTTCATGGTGAGTTACCATGCAATTCAATCCTTCGATCACACGACATCCTGGAATGACCATGGAAATGAAAATATGTCAAACTCAAATACTTATCCATATGTTTCTCAATCTGATGATGATGACTCGATTGATGAACTAGTAGAAACTATTTCTACTGTTCATCCCTGCTCTGGCTAGAGACTCTCAGAGTCATTATCCTATGAGATCACATAGGATATTCTCTCCTCCTATAAAGAGTGATCGATTCCTTATTGACCACTCACAACCTTCATGCATACTTTACCATACCCAGAATATCCCACACACATCTCAAAGTAATGTGCTAGGGAATAAACCAAAGTAAGGATCCATGTACATAAGGTACCATGGTGATCTCTGGTCAAAGGATCACATGCACCACTTCCACTAGAGAACCATCTGTTGACATACTGTAAGGCTCCATCAGATATTCTTTTGGCGGGTCAATTCAGTGAACTTATTTTTTAATGAGCACCTACATCCTTGTATTAGTATCACCACACAAGTGATTGTGAGATCAACCACCCTCTTCATCGAGCATACATAGGATGTACCGATCTTACCGAAATCATCGATCTCCGACTCGATGATCCAACGACTGGGTGAAAGAAGAGTGCCCTATAAGCCAATCGCAAGTGTATTGTGATGAGATTTTTCTTTATAATTTTTCAACTCATGTAATGATATTTATTATTTGAGGTATTGATTCATCATATTAGCTGCATCTTATTATGTCTAAGATTATGATGAACCCCAAACATTAGAGCAATGATTTTAGGAGATATAAATCGATCATGCTAGTGAGACCTAAAACCCTAAAATCCTAATCTTAAACATTTCTGATCGTAGGAGAATTGAGTTGGAGATTAATGTTCCAGATAGACTGGCACATCCTATGTGTGCTCGATGAAGAGAGTGGCAGATCTCACTAGCCACTTGTGTGGAACACTAATACAAGGATGTGGGTGCTCATTTGAGAAATGAGTCCACTGAATTGACTCGATGAAAGAGAACATCTTATGGAAGCCTTACTTGCATGTCAAAGATGATTCTCTAAGTGAGAGTTGTGCAACTGATCCTTAGACCTGAGACCACTATAGAATCTTGTGCATATGAACTCATATTTTAGTTCATACTCAGGCAAGGCATTAAGACATGTACGGGATGTTCTGAATATGGTGAGTGTATATGGAGGTTGTGAGTAAGTCAACATGGAATCGATCACTCCTAGTAAGAGGAGATCGCATCCTGTGTATTCTCAATCCTAGATGACTTGGAAAAAATCTTTTGGCCAAAAATAGAAAGAAAATTAAAAAATTTTTTTAATACTTTTTCATTGGAGTCATCATTGGTTAATTGAAAATCGATATGAATGTGTGTTTGAGTTTGATATGATTCCATACTCATGAACATATTCAGGGTGCTGGGATGATCGAAGGATTGTATTGCATGGTAACTTACCACTGAAGGGCATATTTGATATTTTTATCAAATTTTTACATCTTCTAAGTAATCATGATATGTTGCTAAATATCAATCTTGACTTGTAGGTTTTTGATCAAATTAAAGAGTTTAATTTGAATGCCAATTAGAAAGAGCTCTAATTACTGAAATCGAGTTAGCTCGATTGGACATAAATTGGTTAGATTAAATTCTAATTAAATTAGATCAACTTACACCCAGACTTACTACTAGCTAGATGTGAAACTCAATAGATCACACACATATAGAAATTGGCCAAGGATCCTTTTTAAAAAGGTTGATTGGAATTTTGGATTCAATCAGGGTTTTGATAAGCATGCTAGCACGTGTGGAATCCCTAGCTCTTTTAAGATCAATTTGGTCTCATTCTTTGCTCATTTTTTAGCTCAATTTGATGGGCATTTGGATCAGGTCAAGCCTCCTAGAAACAACCAAAAAGAGGAATCATATCTGGTGTACACACCAAATAATTAAGAGTCCAACTTAAGAAGGACTCTTGGCGCTAATATGCAGAATGCATGTTGTTGGGTATAAAATACCCACAGCTGAAATCCTCAACGGAGTCGACTTCCAGCAGTACAGCTTCGCCCGAACTCCTACGGGAGCCGGGCTCCGCCATCGACAGCAGCACAGCTCCGCCCGGACTCCTACGGGAGTCGGGCTCCGCCATCGACAGCAGCACAGCTCCGCCCGGACTCCTACGGGAGCCGGGCTCCGCCATCGACAGCAGCACAGCTCCGCCCGGACTCCTACGGGAGCCAGGCTCCGCCATCAACAGTAGCACAGCTCTGCCCGGACTCCTACGGGAGCCGGGTTCCGCCATCAACAGCAGCACAGCTTCGCCCGGACTCCTACGGGAGCCGGGCTCCGCCATCGATAACAGTACAGCTCCGCCCGGACTCCTACGGGAGTCGGGCTCTACCATCGACAGCAGCACAGCTCCGCCCGGACTCCTACGGGAGCTGGGCTCCGCCATCGATAGCAGTACAGCTCCGCCCGGACTCCTACGGGAGCCGGGCTCCACTATCGACAGCAGCACAGCTCCGCCCGGACTCCTACGGGAGCCGGGCTCCACCATCGACAGCAGTACAGCTCCGCCCGGACTCCTACGGGAGACAGGCTCCGACCTCAGTATCAGCTGCTGGTAAGCTTCGTCCGGACTCCTACTGGAGTCGGACTTCATCTTTAACTTTGATTGCAGAGGGTTCTGACTCCTACAGGAGCCGGACTCCACCCACGACCTCAACCGAAAGGAGGACCCCTCCCGGACTCCTACAGAGGCCAAACTCCGACCACTGCCGAGCCTCGATCAACAGATCCGCGCCTCTTGGCAGGTCACAATAACAACCATGATCCTGTTCCACTTCCTGTAGCGAATTCCGTGCGGCTCCATTACTCTCTGACAGGCTGTGTCAACGGCCACGATTCTGCTCCGCTCCCTGCGGCAGGTGCTGCACGATCCCACTACTCGCTGACAACTAGCGACAACGGACGTCGCTCCACTACCTGCAACAGGCCCTACGTGGCAGGCTATGACAATAGCCACGGGTCTACCCCACTACCTTTCGCAATAAATTCTCCTGACCATGGGCGGCCCACTACCAGACGGTTACAAATATCGCCATCAATCCGTTGCCCCCTCCGCCTATAAAAGAGGGACTCAGATACGTTATTCTCTAAGCTCATTTTTCTATCTCAAAACTTTGCTAAATTCTCCGTTCGAGCACTCCATTCTTGTTGAGGCAGAGAACTGACTTGAGCGTCGGAGGGTCTTGCCGGAGCAACCCCACCTCCGGTTTAGACTTCCCTTGCAGGTCCCGGCGGCGACCGCGGCTTCCCCGACTCCAGCTTCTCCGGCGCAAGCAGATTTTTGCACCAACAGGATTGGCGCTAGAGGAAGGGGTGTGTCTTCGCAGCACCCTTGTTCTTTAAGGAGCGCTCAACGGACCCGCTTCCGGCCATCTTTTCCGGTACCCAATCCTCCTTCCCCCATCCGATGCCCTCTCACGAGGTCTCTGCACAACTACCTCCGGCTATGGTCGCCGATAAAGGGTGGCCGGATGACCAGTCTCCGCCGGATTCCGTCAACGTCATCTCGGGGGAATCCCGACAGGAGGCAATCAGCACATCAGCTGCATCCCTCAAGCGGCAAAAAGTTGAAGAACCCATAGCCTTCACTGAAGAAGACGCCCAGGGAGTCCAATTCCCTCATAACGACGCGGTCGTAGTTTCCTTGAACATAGCAAATTACGACGTCCGTCGCATTCTCATCAACAATGGAAGTTCGGTGATAAACACTTAATTTAAGTATTTTAAATTAAAAAATTATATTTAATTTATCTTATTTATTAAGAATTTGATGTTTCTTTCTATGTTTTACAGGAAAGGTGATCGCCGATACAAAGAGTCCGATTCATAGATCAAAAAGACTCAAGTTTGAAGAAAATTGGACTTAAAATAAAATTAAAATAAAAGAAAGACGCATCCGGTATTATAGAAAATGAAGATACTATGCAAGGAATCCAAAAAGGATATAGATGTCATTATGATGGAACTTTTGTTTCTTTTTGGAATATAAGAAAAAGGGATTCACGTGAATTTGATCTGGGCGGTTTCACGTGATTCAAATGCTTTGGCGCGCGTAAATTCTTTGGCGCGTGAACACCCGCGCGTGGGACGCGGCGTGGACGCGCGGGACGCGGCGTGGACGCGCGGGGACGGGCGTGGACGTGCGGGGACGGGCGCGGATGCGGGACGGGCGCTGATGCGGGCACGGGTGCAGCATCTCGCGGGTGTGGGCGCACTGCAGACAAGTTCAAAATAAGGAAAAAAGTAATATTTAGAAATATTTTGAAAGATTTGTATTTTTTTAGTCCCACATCGAAAAATCATGTAAAACTCCTCCCTCCTAACACCTATAAAAGGACTTTTGTACTCTCATTGAAGGGGGAGCCCAGAAATTCTTCTAAAGCCTTGCATAGAGGAATAGAAAGGGACTACTTCATGAGCAGCTAGGCTAGCAGTCTCGGGAGTGGAGAAGAAATTTTGTAACGACACAGAGATGGTTTATTGTTCTAAACTTTCCTGTATTTCTTTATATGCAATAAAGATTATGCTTTTTATTTAAATTGTCATGAGTTCTTTATTTGCTCCCTATCATATGCTTTTATTTATGCTTTCTTGTTAGATTAATATTAGGAACAACTTTTACTTTTCGGAGATGCGTCGTGATCTACGGATACGGGGCGTGCCGAGGAAAGAAGAGTTGTGTACCTAGTCTTTTCGGAGACGCGCCGTGATCTACGGGTACGGAGCGTGCCGAGGAAAGACAGGTATTTTTTCTAAGATTAATCACATCTATTTAGTTAAAAAAGAGATACAACTCTGCTAGTGCAAATTAATTCAAAACTCCCGAGCTCTTTTTATTTTTTAATTACCTCAATTTTACGATAATTTATTTTCTAAATCAAAAACAACGCTTCTTTCTTTTACCTTGCAATTTCAATTTAGCCCAAGATCCCTGAGGATACGATCTCGACTCATCCTACCTACATAGTGAGTAGAGTTACTTTTGGTGCTATCAACGACTACGCATCAAATTTTGGCGCCGTTGCCGGGGATCTTGGCACGGTTGAATTAAAAAAAAAAATTTGAATTTTTTTTTTTTTTTTTTAAAAAATTTTTTTTAAAAAAAAAAAAAAAATACTTTTCAGTTTTTATTTCTCGTTTTAAATTTTTTTTCAGTGCTTTCTAGCTAAATAATCTTATTTGCATAATTACAGAATTACCTTGCATAACTAATTTACTATTTAGAATTTTGCTGCTTAGAATAATTTGCTACTTTTCATAGCCCAGTAATTTATTACTTTTTAGACTTAATCACTTAAATTTATTTTCTTGCAAAACTAAAAAAAAAATTAAAAAAAAAATATATAAAAAGATAAAATTATATTAAAAAAAAAAAACCACTGACATTTCATAACACTTAACTAAAATAGCGTAACCTCAAATATAAAAATTTCTAACCTGATTGGACACCTTATTTCCTTGCATTGCATCTCCATAATTAATCTTAAGGGCAATAACCCATTAACCAGATAAGGTGGGGATTTGATCACCCTTCCTTGGCCCACAAATCACTCCCTTGCATTTGCATAACCTAGACCTTAATTTAAAATCAACTAGACGTCAACCCTAGGAATTTCGAGCTCAATAGGATAAGAAAGCTCTAGAGTTGAACCGAGTGCGGATTGGTTAATTGCTCGGTGTCTAAGGCAAGTGGTTAAAGAAAGTGGTTTTCAATTGGTTCCGTTGACTGACCTGGCCAACTTAGTTGGTGTCTAAGGAAAGCAACGAGCAGGGAACCTCCCACATCTTACGCTTACCTGGCCGAGTCAGTTAGTCAGTCTTGAGCTTGGAGTGCTCAAAAGTAATCTTGAAAGTTAGGAGCTGTCTAGATCTAAGTTAACCCTAGGATAGAGAGTATATGATTGTTTAAGTTGATTGCAATTAACATCTAAACATTAATTAATTTCTCCCTTTTCATAGATTTAAGATTCTTAGGTTCTTCTCTTTAGATTTTCTTCATTCTTTTCTCACTTTATTATAAAAATATATATTTAAAAAAAAAAAAAAAAAAAAAAATTCTGTGTGTGCTCTACAGTATAATTGTAAGGTGTATGCTTGGCCGTAGATCGTTACGACCAGAAATCCAACCTTTTGATCCAGAAATAGAAAGAACCTTTAGAGCCTACAGACATAAAAAGATGGACCGAAATCAGGAGAATGATCCACCCAAGCAATTGAAGGAGTACTTTACTCCTTCCACATATACCTACTCTCCTTGTATTCAAGTACCCCCAGTGGAGGCCACTCAATATGAAATTAAGTCCAGTATAATCCAAATGTTACCTTCATTTTATGGACTTAGTAATGAAGACCCTTATAAACATCTTGAAGAATTTCTTGAGATATGCTCAACTGTCAAAATTCACAACTTCTCCGATGATGCTCTTAGGTTGAAATTATTTCCTTTTTCACTTAAGGACAAAGCCAAATACTGGCTACATACTTTGGATTCCATGACTATATCACCTGGGACCAGCTACAAGGAGAGTTTCTCAAGAAATATTTTCCCATAGGAAAAACGAATCAAATAAGGAAAGCCATAACTAGTTTTTCCCAATTAGATGGAGAAATGTTTCATGAAACATGGGAAAGATTAAAGGATCTTATTAGAAAATGTCCCCACCATGCTGTACCCAAGTGGCAGTTAATCCAATGTTTTTATGATGGACTCTCTGAAAGACATCGACAAATGGTCGATGCATCATGCGGTGGGACATTTATGCTGAAAAGTGAGGATGAGGCATGGCAACTGTTTGAAATTTTAAGTGAAAATTCATTACATCATATGTCTGCCTCCATTAGAGATAAACCCATGTTAAACTCAAAAAGAGGTGGAATATATGAAGTAGGAAATGCCATAGATATCCATCAAAAGGTAAATGAACTGTCCCAAAAATTAGATCGTCTTCTAAACACTGGACAATCCCCGATTCCACCTAATCCAATCCAAGAAGTTTGTGCATTGTATGCAAGTCCGAACCATTTTGTTAGTGAATGCCCAGCCGCACCCCAATTTCCTGAGTTTGTACACGAGCAGGTTCAGCAAGTCCAACAAGCTCGCAGACCAGGAAACGATCCATATTCGAACACTTATAACCCCGGCTGGAGAAACCATCCAAATTTTTCTTGGAGACCACAACCAGTGGTTGGTCCTGCCACACCTCGACCTCAATATCAAGACCCAACATATAGGCATGGACCATACCATCAATTTCAAAATGCTCCTCAACCTCTACTACTGGTCACAGTTCAGCTTTTGAGGAAAAAGTCCTGAAAGCACTAGAAAGATTAGAAGTCAACACTCAGATCCTTAACTCCCACACACAATCCATTGCTAAGCTAGAGACCCAAATAGGTCAACTAGCGACTGCATTCAGTAGGAGGGAAGAAGGAAAATTACCTAGCCAACCCGAGAGCAACCCAAGAGGGCAATTTGTGATTGAGAGTTATAATACCCCAGAAGCTTTTTCTGAACATGCCAAATCAATCATGACTCTGAGAAGTGGGAAGGTCATTGAACACACTAGTAAAACCAATGAGACTGACCCTAAACCTCTAACCGAATCCAAATCACCCAAGAATAAGGAGGATCTGAAAATAGAGAAGGAACCAACTGCACCGGAATCATCTTACTTGCCTAAAGCCCCATTTCCGGATGCCCTGAAAGCCCCTATTCCTGCAGATAAGAAGGGAGGAAAACTCGATGAGATGTTGGAATTGTTTAAGCAAGTCCAAATTAATCTTTCCCTTCTAGATGCAATCAAACAGGTCCCTGCTTATGCCAAATTTTTGAAGGATTTGTGTACCCAAAAACGTAAATCTAGATCACAAATCCCAAAGAAAGTACGTCTCACTGAACAGGCTAGTTCTGTCGTCCAGCATGCCACTCCTCCAAAGCTTAAGGACCCAGGAGCCCCCATCATTTCCTGTGTTATAGGAGATTATCACATTGAAAAAGCTCTTCTAAATTTAGGGGCAAGTGTGAATCTTTTACCTAGTTCGGTGTATGAACTTTTTGGATTTGGAGAACTGAAACCCACATCAGTCACATTACAGTTAGCCGACAGATCAATTAAAGAACCACGTGGAATGCTTGAGGATGTCTTGGTCAAGGTAGATGAGTTTTACTTTCCAGTTGATTTTCTGGTTCTCGATATGGAATTAAGTGGCAACCCCAGACAAATTCCCATTATCTTAGGACGACCTTTCCTAGCTACGGCGAATGCATGCATCAATTGTAGGACAGGAGTCATGGACGTATCGTTTGGGAATAAGAAACTGAGACTGAATGTGTTTGGTGCTTCCCAAGGACCATCAATGGATAGTTGCTTCAAAGTAGATACACTAGAAGATATTATAGAAGATGCAACACCCACAATTCTAGCACCTGAACCCTTAGATACTTGCTTGGCTCACTTTGGAGTATATGACTTTAAGGGATATATGAAAGAAGTTAACATATTGTTGGATACACCACATGATAAAACCACTCCTCCATGGACAATCAAGTATGAGCCATTACCCATCTTTTGTTGGTTTTATCGCATATGACGTCTGGCTGAAGACGTAAAACTTAGCGCTCTTTGGGAGGCAACCCAAATTTTGTCTATTTTGTTTGAACTGATCATCATTTTTTTAAAAGAATAAAGGACCACTCTGTATGGAAGAGTCTGTTAATAAACTTGACGTCTGGCTGAAGACATAAAACTTAGCGCTTGTTGGGAGGCAACCCAACGATTTCATATTTTTTTTTACTTTATCGCAGCTGCAGGAATTTAGAACAAGAGCCTATTAATCAATGAAGTTATCTTCAACTTCCGAAGCAAAATTATCCCAGGTGCACTCTCTCCTTTTATTTTCTTTGCTTTCCTACTCCATTGAGGACAATGTAGATTAAGTTGGGGGGGGAAGGAAATTAATCAAATCCTCGAGTATGGTCAGAAATAATTAGTTTTGTGTATTCAAATTTTATTTTGATTAAGAGTCAATTAGGCATCCTAATAAATGAATGATTAACGGTCAAGATAATTTTAGAGATACTGAGGAATAAATTATTAAGAAAACCCAATGAATGGTAGGGTTTAAACTAGACCAAATTTTAGGAGTGATTCTATAACCCTCTTCTTACTGATCTCAATAAAGAATCTGCTTCATGAGAAATTGGGTAAAGATCGAGGTATTAAAAAAAAAAAAAAAAAAAAAAAAAAAAAAAAAACATTGGTCTCCTACTGAGTAACCGGGCCCTTTCGCCTAAGTAAGCGTTGTGGTTCGCGTAAAAAGGTAGGCAATGTTATATATATATATATATATATATATATATATATAAAATCTCTTTCCCATTAAGTTAGAGAATTTAAAGAGTAAAGTGGGGAGTTGGTGAAAGAAAAGCTCTGAAATTTTTTTAGTTAATACTCAGCACTAATTGGGTCAAATTGATAATCCAATGAAATATCTCTTTAATGGTCTGACCAAGTATCATCTACCTTTTGGGATGTCTAAACTAATTTTTGATTCAAAACCGAATTGGTACACAATGCTGATATATCTATTTTACTCGAGGACGAGCAAAATTCAAGTTGGGGGGTGTGATAAACACTTAATTTAAGTATTTTAAATTAAAAAATTATATTTAATTTATCTTATTTATTAAGAATTTGATGTTTCTTTCTATGTTTTACAGGAAAGGTGATCGCCGATACAAG
>NC_026001.2:36586464-36701475 GCF_000442705.2 Elaeis guineensis | reverse complement strand
TAACAAGATCACAAGGTATTTTCTTTAGGGAGTAGTAGAATTCCCAACCTTGGTCCTTAATTTTTGATCCGATAGAGAACCCTTCCTTTTCAAAAAAATCAGAAATCAATATTTTTACCGGGCTCTACCTTCCTATCGAAAAGGGGTACCTTACTGGGCTTATTGGAGACCGAGTTGTAGCTGGAGCAGATGCAGGAGCAGGGTTTGAAGCAGAAGTGGTCTCGGTTGCTTGTCTCTTCCGACGCACACTTTCTTCCAACCCGCGAACTAATTTCCTCCTCTATGGAAGCTTCATTTTCGAAGCCATTTGCACAAGTAGAGCTAGCAAGGAACTTAGGAGAGCAAATGTGGAGAGAGATAAAAAGTTTTTAGGGGAAGGATAAGAATTTTGGAGAAGAGGAGTGTTGATTTGGAGAAGACGGGTAGAGTCTAGGGCAAGCTCAACTCTCTCCAAATGAAGAAGGAGAAAAGAGAGGAGCTTGGTTCCAAAAGGGCAATTTAGAGGGTGAGAGATGGTGGGAGAAGAGTTTTGGGGAAAAACTTGAGTTTGAGGAAGAAGAGAGGGAGTCTTTTGGCTTGGTGGAAGGAAGAAGACAAAGAGTTGGGTCGGCTCAAGGGAGGTTTTCCAACAAAAAGAAAGTGCCCGAAGGATTTAGTCAATATTACAAGTTTACCCTAGGATCAACCCTAGGGATCGACTCATGGCACAGAAAAATTCAAAAAAATGATGAAATAATTTTGAAAAAATTTAAAATATTAGGAGAAGGATGTTTATCCAAAAATTGATCATGAGAATGTTTATTTCGAGCTTTTGAGCTCAAAAGAAAAGATGAGAATTAAGCTAAAAGAATTTTTGGTATTGATACCTTGGAATCAGAGAGACACCTAAGCAGATGGATCAAGGATTCCTAGTTCTCTCCTAATTTCATAAAATCTATCTTCACTTAAGGCCTTGGTAAAGATGTCAGCTAATTATTTTTCAGTACAAATATAGTCAAGAATTATGTCTTTATTTTGGACATGTTCTCTTATGAAATGATGCCTGATTTCAATATTTTTGATCTAGAATGTTGAATTGGATTTTTAGTGAGATTTATAGCACTAGTGTTATCATATCTTATGGGAGTTTCATTAAGTTTGATACCAAAGTCTTCGAGTTGTTGCTTAATCCATAAGATTTGAGCACAACAACTTTCGACTGCAATGTATTCAGCCTCGGCTGTAGACAGTGCTATCGAATTTTGTTTCTTGCTAAACCAAGAGATTAGGTTAACTCCAAGAAATTGGTAAGTTCCACTAGTACTTTTTCTATCTAATTTATATCCAGCAAAATCGGTATCTGAATATCCTATTAAGTCAATTAATGAGTTCTTAGAATATCATAATCCTAGAGTTTGTGTACCATTTAAATATCTAAGGATTCTTTTAACTACATTCAAGTGTGATTCTTTTGGATTTGATTGAAAATGAGCACATAGGCAAACACTAAACATAATATCAGATCTACTAGCAGTCAAATATAATAGAGAACTAATCATACCTCTATAAAATTTTAAGTCTATACTTTTATCTTCTTCGTCCTTGTCAAGCTTACATGATGGGCTCATGGGTGTGCCAATTGCTTTGGAGTTCTCCATTCCAAATCTTTTGAGTAATTCTCTTGTGTACTTGGTTTGAGTGATGGAGATTTCTTCCTTCGTTTGTTTGATTTGGAGTCCGAGGAAGAATGTGAGTTCTCCCATCATGCTCATCTCGAACTCCCCCTGTATGAGCTTTGCAAAATCTTGACAAAGAGTTTCATTAGTAGACCCAAAAATAATGTCATCAACATATATTTGTATAACTAATATATCATTTTGATTTTTTTTAATAAAAAGAGTTGTGTCTATATTTTCTCTTAAAAAATATTATTAAGTAAAAATTTGCTTAACCTTTCATACCAAGCCCTGGGTGCTTGTTTCAAACCATATAGAGCTTTATTTAGTTTAAAAACATGATTAGGAAAAGTATGATTTTCAAAACCTGGGGGTTGTTCTACATAGACTTCTTCAGCAATATATCTATTTAAAAAAGTACTTTTGACATCCATTTAGAATAATTTAAATTTCATAAAGCAAGCATATGCAAGTAGAAGTCTGATTGCCTCTAATCTAGCGACAGGTGCAAAAGTCTCATCAAAATCAATTCCTTCTTGATTATAACCTTTTGCAACCAATCTTGCTTTATTTCTTATTACATTTTTATGTTCATCCAATTTATTCCTATATATCCATTTTGTGCCAATTATTGAATAGTTTTTAGGTCTTGATACTATGGTCCATACATTATTTCTTTCAAATTGATTAAGTTCTTCTTGCATTGCATTAATCCAATTATAATCTTTTTCAGCTTCGTCTATAGTTTTAGGTTTAAGATGAGAGACAAAAGCAAAATAATTGAATGCATCTTTAAGTGAGGAACGAGTTCTTACACCATGTGTAGGATCATCAATGATTAGTTCCTTGGGGTGATTGTGATCATACCTCCATTCTTTGGGTAGATTATTTGTACCTTGAGGTTGTTCTTGTCGTTCTTCACTTTCCTCATTTTGTTTGTTTTCAAGTTCTTCATCATCTTGAATTATTGAATCTTTTAGATTGATCTCCTTTATTCCTTCTATAAGAGGATCTGCATCATCAAAACCTTCATTCTTCCTTGAAGGAAGATCGTTAGTTTCATCAAAGACAACATGTATTGACTCCTCTACTACTAAGGTTCTTTTGTTGAAAACTCTAAAGGCTTTGCTAGATGAGGAGTAACCAAGAAAACTTGCTTCATCAAATTTTGCATCAAATTTTTTCAGTCTTTCTTTACCATTGTTTAACACAAAACATCGGCAACCAAAAATATAAAAATATGCAATGTTTGGTTTTCTTCCTTTCCAAAACTCATAGGAAGTTTTCTTTAAAATTTATCTAATTAAAGCACGATTCAATATGTAACATGCAGTGTTAATAGCTTCCGCCCAAAAGTATCTTGGAAGGTTGCTTTCACATAGTATGGTACGGGCCATTTCTTCAAGGGTTCTATTTTTCCTTTCTACTACTCCATTTTGTTGGGGTGTCCTAGGTGCCGAAAAGTTGTGGCCTATTCTTTTTTCATCACAAAACTTTTCAAAATCTTGGTTTTCAAATTCGGTTCCATGATCACTTCGAATATTTTGAATTGAAAAACCTTTCTCATTTGTGACTTTTCGATAAAATTTAGAGAAAACTTGAAAGGTTTCATCCTTGTGTGCCAAAAAAAAAATTCATGTAAAATGAGAGAAGTCATCAATAATTACAAAACCATATCATTTTTCTCCTAGATTAGTAATTCTAGTAGGTCCAAATAAATCCATATGCAATAATTCTAATGGCCTAGTAGTTGAAACAATGCTTTTAGATTTGAATGAAACTCTTGTTTGTTTACCTAGTTGGCATGCATCACAGATTCTATCCTTTTCAAAGTTCAATTTGGATAAACCAATAACTAATTCTTTCTTAATGAGTTTTGAAAGTGAATGCATGCTAATATGTGCAAGCCTACGATGTCAAAGTCAACTAGTCTTATTAATTTTGGCATTCAAGGATACTAGGCATTGCATGTTTATTTTGGATAGATCATTCAAATCTACCATATAAACATTGCCATGTCTATGCCCAACAAATTTAATGCCTTCATTAATAGGACTAGTTACAATGCAAACAAAAGATTCAAAAATAACTTTGTATCTTTTATCACAAAATTGACTGATGCTTAATAAATTATATTTTAAACTATCTACTAATAAAATATTTTTAATGTACTTGGAGGGAGTAATACCAATGTTACCTATACCGATGATCTTTCCTTTGGCATTATCTCCAAAGGTGACCATCCCTCCATTTTTAGCATCAAGTGTGATGAATTGGGATTCATCACCAGTCATGTGTCTCGAGCATCCGCTATCAAGATACCATTTTGATTTGCTCTTTGGGATGCTAGACACACCTGCAAACAAAAGTCAAGTTTTTACTTTAGATATCCAAGTTTTTTGAGTCCTTTTCGGTTAGTCACAATGGTTCCTTTTGGAACCCATATTTTCTTTGTATTAGAATTTAAGAATTTGTTAGAGAGACAAGTGTATGACTTGTGATATATTTTACCACATTTAAAGTAAGTAATATTTGAGAACTTGTTCTTTGAAGAGTTTACATAGATATTTTTTAGAAACTTTTGTTTCTTTAAGGGGTTGTAACCAAGACCAGCCTTATCATCAACAGCCGTTTGATTTTCAAGAATCATATTAAGTTTATTAGAACTTAAGGTGAATTTTTTAACTATTGGTTTTAGCTTAGCAATTTCATTATTTAGGTTCAGATTTTCTTGAAGCATGGTAGATTTTTCATTTGAAATCCTCTCATTTTATTTTAGTAAAGATTGATTCTTTGATTTTAACTCTTTATTCTTTACCCCTAGCTTCTTTAGTTCATCAATTAAATCATAAAAAGCTTCATGAAGTTCTTCAAAGGTAAAGTCAACAGGAGTATCAGAATTTACCTCATTTTCATGTGCCATAAGGCACAAGTTGCCTTGTTCATTTGAGTCTTCTTCTTCGGAGCTTGACTCATCACTTCCACTCCAAGTAGCCATCATGGCCTTCTTCTTATACTTCTTAGGACCCTTCTTTAGTTGTGGGCATTCAGACTTAAAATATCTCAGTTTCTTGCATTCGTAGCAAATAAGGGGTTGGTCTTTATCATTTTCTTTGCTATATTCTCCTTTTGTGGATGGCCTCTTCCTCATTCTTTATTTCCTTTTCCTCAAAAATTTCTTAAACCTTCTAGTAATGAGAGCCATTTCTTCATCCTGCTCTTCATTTTTCATATCATCAGTTTCTTCATCAAGTTGAGCCATGGATTTGAGGACTATTGTCCTCTTCTTTTTGACTTCTTCTTCTTGATGTTGTTTATGCTCAGCTCATGTGTCATCAGTGATCCTAGAAGCTCTTGCAAGGGTAGGATGTTCAGATCCTTGGCTTCTTGGATAGCGGTCACTTTGGCTTCCCAAGTTTTTGGTAAAGACCTAAGAATCTTCCTCACGAGGTCACTGTTAGAATAAGACTTACCAAAACTTTTCAGACCATTTATAATATCAGTAAAATGAGTAAACATTTCAGTTATAGATTCATCATGCTCCATTTTAAAAAGTTCATATTTATGCATGAGCATGTTAATTTTGGATTCTTTCACTTGATTAGTTTCTTTATGAGTTACTTCTAATCTATCTCATATTTTCTTAACAGACATGCATGTTGAAATACGATTGAATTCATTAGCATCTAGGGCACAATACAAAACATTCATGGTTTTAGTATTTAGTTGAGCCATTTTCTTATCAATCTCATCCCATTCTTTTTCGGGTTTGGTTGATTCCACACCATCAATAATTTTAGTGGGTGTGTGAGGGCCGTTTACTATGATACTCCACATATCATAGTCAAGTGCTTGAATGAAGATTTTCATCCGAGCTGTCCAATACGTAAAGTTTGATCCATTGAAAAGTGGAGGTCGGTTAGTGGACTGCCCCTGAGCTAGAGAAGTGCCAACTTGAGTTGCCATAGATCTTTAACTCTTTGATAGTTAAATCAAAGTAGGGCTAGAGCACAGGGCTCTGATACCACTTGTTGCCCAGCTATGCAACCCAAGAGGGGGGGGGGTAAATTGGGTTTCCAAAAATTTAAACTTAACTTACAACTTATGAAGAATATTTAACAATAGCAAGATAAGTGAGGAGAATATAATTGATGCAAGGGTAATGGTTAGATGCAAGAATGCAAGAGAATAAAGAAATTTAAAAGGAAAGTAATTAAGCATAACACAAACAAGAAGATTTATAGTGGTTCGGTGCCAATCTTGCACCTACATCCACTCTCCAAGCTCCTACTTGAAAATTTTAATCCACTAAATTGTATTCAACCTGAATACACTTGTCGGAACCTCCGACTCTAGTTACTTCAAGCTAGAACACTTATTTTTTGGATATAAGCCAACCCAATACAATCTGATTCAAGGTTCGGATCAACCTTCCCACATTTTAGAACCCTTCCAAAATAAAAAATAATAACTCAAAAAGAGTATTACAGTTAATAGCACAGAAATACAAATGAATTTCTTTTAATGAGCGAATAAGGCATTAAATATACTTTACACAATTTAAAGAAAGCTCTTTCTGATTTTCTCAAGGTAGTTGGAGACTTGAATGAGCACTTGAGGAGTTGATGAACTTGAATTAAAAACTTCTTGAATGCTTTAAGTGGGCTCTTGCTTAGGGTTAAACAGAGTGCTTGAAGAACCTTTTTCAAATTCCTCTATTTCTTTGATTCCCTCCTTTAAGTCCTTTATATAACTTCAAATAATGGTGGAGAGTAATCTGGACTGAAATAGAGCCGTTAGAGCATATTAAATGAGCATTAAATACAATTGAAATGGGTTAAAAACTAATCATTGCAGAATTTTCCCATCACAGGGGTCGACTCATAGGGTCAACTCATGCTCATGGGTCGAGTCATGGGGTCGACCTCTGTGGAACAGAATAGAAAATGACTGTTCTGTAATTTTGACCGATGAAGCAGTAGAGGTCGACTCATAGGGTCGACTCATACTAAGGGGTCGACCTATGGGGTCGACTCACAGAGAGTGCCAATCAAAATTTTAGCGTGCCTTCAGTCCTTTAAGCCATGAGTCGACTCATGGGGTCGACTCAAAAATAGAAATCTGATTTTCTTACAAAATATACTTTCAAAAATATTGAAATTTTCTTCAATAGATTGCACGTCTTCAGTTCTTGCTCTTGAGGCTTCTGAATCAGGTCATGACAAAATTATGATTTTGCCCCTGAAATGCAATAAGTCTTTTTCCAAGCCAAAATCATTAGTAATCCCCTCAAATACTTTATAATCATCAAAATCAATTCAAGGAGCAATAAGATTAGGTTCATCATATTTTATTTGGATCTAATTGGATTGGATTTAAAAGAAATTCAATTTGTTAAACCCTAGAGTCCCAAATAAGTGGGACTCTCTCCCTTGCGCCACCCAAAATTATCTCACACCTTTTCTCACCACACAAAATTAGTTTGTATATGAGAAAATCAAAAAATTATCCTTCTTTTGTCACCCATTAAGGATAGAAATTGGTTGGTTTTGATTTGAATTTAAAATGGTTTGAATTTCAACTTAAAATCTTATCCATATCCTTCCACACATTGGTTGTTTTTGAAGGGGCTCATTGTGTGCGAGAAAAGGAAGTCTTTCCCATGATTTTCCATATTTAATTTTTTTTGATAAGTCTCTCTTTAAGTCAGATAAGGATGAAAAAAAGTTGGAGTCAAATTAAAATTTAAAATGATTTGAATTGCAACAAACTCTAGCCCTTATCCTGTCTTATCTGGTTTGTGTGACAACCATAAAAAGATCATAATTTTGTGGGCCAAACTAAGAGAGCTTTTCACTGTGAGATACCAAAGAGAAAGAGGGTCAAAAATTCTTCTTTGGGGTATGAGGTTTGGATGGATTTCCTTCTTCCTTGGTGTGAACAAAAGAGGAGACCGATCTCTTCTTGGGTGAGCGACCTAGAACTATTCTAGGATTTTTGGTGAGAGAAAAATCAAAGAAAAGAGAGTCTTCATCAGATTTTTCTCTACCATCCAGCATCCCTTCTAATCCATCTTCAATATCAAAAAAGTTTGAGGTGATCGAAGGAAGAGATCAAATCAGATCTGCCATCAGAAGTCGACTGCACAAGCTAGCACTCCTACGGAGAGCTGATCGATTCGAGGACTTCGTGGACCATCCATAGAGGTCGGATGCTTGTGCAGTTGCAAGCGACCAGAGAGGACTTCCAGATCTACATTCTTAATTATGAAGATTGACTACCCATGCTCAGGTATTGGGTTTGGAACCCTAGAAGTAGTAGATTAAATCTATCACTAATTGCTGTTCTTGTTCAAATGCTTGTAATATTAGATTCAAATTTTTATGCATATAAATTTATGTTATAAATCTATTTATAAAAATTTTAAGATCAGATCTTATGTATGTATTTATATATTAAATAGTTTAATATAATATTCTTTTGTTAAAATTTTAAAATATATACATGAAACCCCTGTGCGATCCTACAGTGGTATCAGAGCCAGGTTGCTTATAACATGAATTTATTCTTGCATATAATCTGATTTTAATTATTTAGATTAGATCTAAATAATTAATTTAGCATCTGAGTAATGTAATAATCTGATTGGATAGATCCTCATAGCTATCCGATCATATGAGAGATCAAGGTATCACAACTCTATTTGCCCATTCGATGGGATCTCCTATGGCATATAGAGGTGTTGCACAGTCTTTTCCATGATGATGAACAATAAAAATAAATTAAAATTTTATTTTAGATCTAAAATAATGTATATTAGATCTAAAATTAGTATTTTGATCATTAGATGATTGATTGTAAAAAGATTTTATAAAATTAAAAACTATTTTCAAACACTGAAGCCAAACCCATGTCAGCCCAAAACTTAATTAAGAATTAAGCGATCTAGATTTGAAAATCAAAGATCTAAGGCATTAATTTCATAATTCTTGGGTTAATGGGTTAGCTCGAGTCAAGTCCATTTAATTGGGTTAGACCTAGGGTTAGAAATCATTGATAATGGATCATGTTAGTAATTGATCAAATCTAATTAAAAGTTAATTCTGATTGGGTCAATTTTTTCTCTGATCAATTTCAATAGATATAGTTGGTCAAGTTCATATCTTTGATTAGACTAATATGGACTTTGATCATGGCTCCATGGTCGAACCCAAGTGTATAAGTTGATCAAATTAAAAATGACTAACCAGTTGGTGTCTAAGGTAAGTATGGCAGCTTTGATCGATGGTCATTAATTGGGAGCTATTCACATAGATTGAATCTATGTCGAGTTAATGGCATATCCCTTCCACTGATCTCACTTACCTGACCAACATGGTGAATCATATTTTGATTAGATCACTTAATGATTGGGGTTGACCCATGCTAACTAGAAAATCAGTATGACTGATTTAGGTGTCCCTAGTTCAACTTGTCTTGAGTCCTTTTTATGACTTGGTGAAGTCAGTGGAGGATTCATGACTGGTTGGCTGGACTAGCTTATGTCTGATCTTTTTTAATTTAATATGGTAAAGTCAGTGGGAGAATTAAGATTAACTGGTCAAATTTTTTCTCATCCCTCAATTCAACCAATTAAATCTTTTAAAATTATTAGGTCCCTAAAATGAAATAATTATGGTGATAACTAGATCATAGCCTCTCATTAAGTTGGATGATAATGAGTCCAATAGTTTAGATGATTATTGAAGGTGCCACATGCCTGGTGCTCATCTGGCAATCAAAATTATCATTCATAATATGTGGATTTAATTGTGTCTTTCTGATGATGGTCAGGTTGGCCGAGTCACACTCAGGCCTGATTACTTGTTTATCAGATGTACTAAATTATGGCATGTTAATAGTTGGATCTAACCAAAATTTTTAGTGGAGGCACCACACGCCTACTGAAGAGGTGTCTGGGCAAAATTAAATATTAAAAATTATTTGATAAAATAATTGGTTAAGAACCTACCCATGGGTGTACAAGGGTTGGTCGAGCCACACTTGGGCCCATGTGCAGTCCATGTGGATTCTAGTACCCACTAAAGAATTAGTATAATTTCTTAAATTGAAAGTAGAGGCTATCAATTCGAATAAAATAGTGAAAGAACTTTTAGACTAAAAATCATATCTTTAGGCTTAATCAATTCATATACTAATTAGATTTTGATTTTTTTTTTTTGCAGTTATGGCCACCACCTTGTCGCTCCGATTACTATTAGATAGTGATAAATTGATGGGACTAAATTTTGATAGCTAGTATCGAAAGCTCAAAATAGTTCTAGAGCACGAATGGATCTTATATGTATTGACAGATCTGGCACCCGAGGAGTTAGCTCTGAATGTGCATAGCATGGTCAGAGATAGTTATCAGAAGTGGCTCAATGATCGAACTACAGTTTGTTGTATTATACTGGTGGTAATGAATGATGAGTTTAGTCATCGTTTTGAGAATGCTCAGCTACAAGACATGTTACAAATATTGAACGAGTCTTTTGGCACACTCGACAATGTTGAGAGGCATAAGATTAGTTGTGCCATCTTCAACACTCGAATGAGAGGAGCATCAGTCACCGATCATGTACTATACATGATCTAAATGATTAAGCATTTAAGTAACCTTGGCTTTCCCCTACATGAGCAATTGGGGAAAGATGCTATTTTGAACTCTCTGTCCAAGTCCTACCTCCCTTTTCTTACTTATTTTTGAATGACAAAGCCTACAGTCAATTATCACAGTTTGCTGGGATTGCTGCAGAACTTTGAGAAGGATCACCAGCTCCAAAAGGAGTTGGTGAATGTAGTGGGAGGGTCTTCTTCTAGACGTCGATCCTTTAAGAAAGGGAAGAAGAATAAGAAGAGCAAAAAAAGGGTGCAAAGTGCTGGGGCATCCAAATCCAATCAGACCAAAAAATCCAAGTCCGATCAGAGTCAGACAGAATGCTTCTATTGCAAGAAAAAGAGGCACTAGAAGAGAAATTGTCCTCAGTATATTGCCTTCTTGGATCCAAACAGGCCGAGAAAGAAGCAAGTTATTGCTGCATAAGGTAATCATATGATAACACTTTGTAATTTCTCAATTTGTGATTCTACTACTTGGGTATTAGATACCGGAAGCTCTTTTAATATTTGCAATTCATTATAGGGTCTGCAAGTCAGTAGGAGATTTGAAGAAGGCAAAAAATTTCTCAATGTTGGAGATGGAAGACTAGTTTTAGTTTTAGCATTAGGAATTATTAAGCTTGTATTCAAGTTGAATATAATTGTTCTTAGTGAATGTCACTTTTGTCCTTCCTTTTTATTGAACATTATTTCTATAGGCCTCTTGGCCATGAAAAGTTATGAAATTTCAATAAAAAAAATAATTTTAATATCATTATGAATGGTGTTAATGTAATGAATGGACAGTTGAATAATAGTATTTATATATTGTCACAATCTGTTAGTGTAATATACACGTCCAGCAAACATCCTGGAATTAGTGATGTCTTCGATATCTATCTTTGGCACTGTAGGTTAGATTATGTTAAAAAGAATAGAATAATTAGGTTGACACAAGAAAAATCTTGAAGTCAGTGATTGTGAATTACTTCCAACCTATGAGTCCTATCTTCTTGAAAAAATGATCAAGTCAATTTTTACTTAAAAAAGTGAGTGAGCTAACGAAGTTCTAAGTCTCATACATACTGATATATGTGGATCGATAAATACCAGTGCCAGAAATGGATATTATTATTTCATTACTTTTACAAATGACCTATCGAGGTATGAGCATGTTTACTTAATAATGCATAAGTCAGAATCATTTGAAATGTTAAAATGATTTCATAATGAAGTAAAAAAATAAATTGGAAAGAGTACTAAAACTCTTCGATCTGATCGAGGAGGAGAATACCTCTCTAGTGAGTTTCTGACAAACTTAGAAGAGAATAAGACTCTCTGTAATGGA
This sequence comes from Elaeis guineensis, assembly GCF_000442705.2. Lineage (NCBI taxonomy): Eukaryota > Viridiplantae > Streptophyta > Magnoliopsida > Arecales > Arecaceae > Elaeis > Elaeis guineensis. The sequence continues at coordinate 36,689,832 of NC_026001.2, read as the reverse complement.
TCTTTTCTGAAATACCACAGCATAATGGTATATCAAAAGGAGGAATCGAACCCTATTAGATATGGTTCGATCTATGATGGACTTTGCAAGTCTGTCAATCTCTTTTTGGAGATATGCACTCGAGTCAGCTTGTTATATTTTAAATAAAATTTTGAGTAAGTCTATAAGTAAAACACCACATGAAATATGGACAGGATGTAAGCCAGCACTCTCTCACCTTAGGGTTTGGGGATATCTGGCTTATTCAAATGTTGAAAACTGATGAGCTTGGACTTATGTCTGACAAGTGTCTATTTGTAGGGTACCCAAAAGAGGCCAAGGGGTATTACTTCTATCTTACTGATGAACAAAAGATATTCATCAATAATAGGATAGTCTTTCTTGAAAAAGAGTTCCTTAGAGAAGAAACTAATATCTAAAAGATTGAACTTGATGAAGTTCGATCGGTAGAAGAACTGACACAATCTATAAATCATTGAGTTGGACTTGATTAGATCAAATCCGAAACCTATTGTAGAAACATCTTTAAAGAGATCTGATAGAGTACCATGTCAACCAGATAGATACTACGGTTTCTTGATCCGAAACGGTGATCTAGTTGAACTCGATGAAAATCATGAGGATCCGATCACCTTTATGGATGTGATGCAATGGTCTGACTCTGATAAATGGTTGGAAGCCATGAAATCTAAAATAGAGTCCATGAAAGTCAACAATGTATGGACATTGGTTGACCCACTTGAAGAGGTAAAACCCATAGGGTGTAAGTGGGTCTTCAAAAGGAAGATGGGTGCAGACGGGAAGGTGGAGACCTATAAATTCTATCTGGTTGTCAAGAGTAACCGTCAGCATTATGGTATTGACTATGATGAGATATTTTCTCCTATGGCAATGCTCAAGTCTATTCGAATCATGCTTGCGATAGCAGCACATCTGAACTATGAAATATGGCAAATGGATGTGAAAACAGCCTTCCTAAATAGAGAGTTGGAAAAGGGGTATATGATACAACTGAAGATTTCATATCTATAGATGAGTCAAAGGTGTGCAAGCTTTAGAGGTCTATTTATGAACTTAAGTAGGCATCTCGGAGTTGGAACATGCATTTTGATAAAGTGATCAGAAATATGGCTTCATTAAGAATGGAAAAGAATCCTGTATATACAAGTGGATTAATAAATCGATAATAGTATTTCTTGTTTGGTATGTGGATAATATTCACTTAATCGGGAATGACATCCTGCATTACAAGGAATAAAAGTTTGGTTGTCATCTCAGTTCTCCATGAAGGACTTGGGAGAAGTATCTTTCATCCTTGGGATGAAGATCTATAGAGATAGATCTAAAAAGTTGCTTGAATTATCTCAATCAACATACATTATACTGTGCTAAAAAGTTTAGATGGAGAATTTTAAGAAAGGCTATCTTTCGATAGGCCAAAAAATCTCTCTCGAAGAGTGATTGTCTGACAACTCCTCAAAGAGAGAGCATATGAGTAAAATTTTATATGCTTTGGCAGTGAGATCTATTATGTATGTCATGACATGTACGCGATCGGACGTGGCATACTCACTAGAGGTTGTGAGTAGATACCAGTCTGATCTAGATGAGAACCACTGGAAGGTCGTAAAGACCATCCTTAAGTATTTGAGAAATACTAAGGATCAGTGGCTTATCTATGAAGAATCTACTTAAAACTTGTGAGGTTTACAGACTCTAGTTTTCGATCAGATAATGATGACAGCAAGAGCATGTCAAATATATTTATACCATGAATGGTGGAGCAATTTACTGAAGAGTTTTAAGCAGCACACTATGGCCGACTCTACTTGTGAGGTGGAATATATCACGACATCCGATGCTATGAAGGAAGCTGTGTGGTTAAGAAAATTTATCAACGAGCTTAGAGTGGATCCTCCCTTGATAGCCCCATCTTGTTGTACTGTGACAGCACTGGTACCATTGCTCAAGCAAAAGAATCGAAGTCACATCAACAGACCAAGCACATTCTGCATCGCTACCATCTGATCTGAGAAATCATGAATCGAAATGACATCGACCTTCAGAAGATCGATGAAAAGAAGAATCTGACTGACCCATTAACTAAAGCCCTTGCAGTAAAGGAGTTCGAAGATCATAAAATGAAGATGGATATATGATATTGTACCAATTGGCTTTAGTACAAGTGGGTGTTGTTGGAAAATGTGTCCCAAAGTCAATTGTCAGTCTATTGACGGTTGTGCTATTTGATGTAATTATATATAAATTAATTAATAAAATATTTATTTGATAATTTTTATTATAAGCTTGTATATCTTTTATATCAAATATCCATATTATGATAAAAATCTTTAGGACTATTTTAAATCAATAAAACAAGATTTATCGTTTAGTCCTTAATCGAGTTTGCGACCAAATGATATGCTATTACTAGGATGATAGACATATCAAGTGTAGGTCGTTGTGTGCCATATATCGTTGATTGTCCTCTTAATCAAGAAGCATGGAGACACTGGTATGGCATACAGGTGAAATGTAGGAGTATATTTTACTGAACATGACAAACTTTGGAGTACTCTGCTGTCAAGAGTCACTCCAAAGAATATGGGTATAAGTGTCCCTCCGACCTGAGATCACCACGGTGACTTGCAAGCAACTCATTATGCCTTGTACCAGACTACCTAAATTTCTAATTCAGGATCGAAAGATTTTTGGGCATAGTCAAGTACTTGTGAAGTTGGTGCATGAGTCAAGATAGAATTGACCACTCTAAGAGATTGGAGAGAATGCTTTGTGTTTCAATTTAGTAAGACCTTGACCAGGGCAATCCTTGTGAGGAGTCACAGGATTTATTAGGTTGAGACATATAATGAATGCACTATTAAAAGTTGACAGTTTAAACTCTAAGTCATCCTAGAATCAAGGGTCAAGAGATGAATTATATGGTAACTATATCCAAATAGGTTCTTGAGTGTTGCTTTGCAAACATTCGGTCTATTTGGACATCGGGCACCATTGCTAGATGGTTACTCCGATCAGTACAGAAATCAATTTCTGTACTATCGATTTAGGTTTGAATCTATGGGATCACATACACTAGAAGTTTCTCTCGATCATATGGCTAATCTGAAGAGTCCCAGTGGATGGAAACTCTGGTGAAGTGTCCCACTGGATGGAGGCTCTGCTGGAGAGTCCCGCTGGATGGAGACTCTAGAAAAGAGTCCCATAGACTTAACTCTATCATTAATGGAGGATTAATTAGTGATTAGATCATAATTAGCTTAATTTGATTGAGCATTAAAGTCTGGATCAAGTTTAATTGAATTAGATTCAATCAGGTCAAGTCTGATTAGGTTATGAGATGACCTAATCGGTAAGGGAGAAATGATCCTGATTTGATCGGATCTATGGCTTAATTAATTTATTGATTTGATCAAATTTAACTAAGATTGTAGGAGCCTAATTAGATTAGATTCATCATATTTTATTTTGGTCTAATTAGATTGGATTTGAAAGAAATCCAATTGGTTAAACCCTAGAGTCCCAAATAAGTGGGACTCTCTCCCTTGTGCCATCCAAAATTATCTCACACCTTTTCTCACCACACAAAATCAGTTTATATGTGAGAAAATCAAAAATTTACTCTTTTTTGTCATCTATTAAGGATAGAAATTGATTGATTTTGATTTGAATTTAAAATAGTTTGAATTTCAACTTAAAACCTTATCCTATCCTTTACACGTTGGCTGTTTTTAAAGAGCTCATTGTGTGTGAGAAAAGAAGTCTTCTTGATAGTTTTTAATATCCAATTTTCTTTAGTAAGTCCCTCTTTAAGTCAGATAATGGTGAGAAAAAGTTGGAGTCAAATTGAAATTCAAAATGGTTTGAATTGCAACAAACTCCAACCCTTATCTTGCCTTATCTGATTTGTGGACAACCATAAAAAGACCATAACTTTGTGGCCAAACTTAGAGAGCTTTTCACTGTGAGATACTAGAGACAAAGAGGGTCAAAAATTCTTATTTGCAGTATGAGGTTTGGATGGGTTTCCTTCTTTCTTTGCATGAACAAAAGAGGAGATCGATCTCCTCTTGGGTGAGCGACATAGAACTATTCTAAGATTTTAGATGAGAGAAAAATTAAAGAGAAGAGAGTCTTATCAAATTTTTTTCTACCATCCAATATCCCTTCTGATCCATCTTCAACATCAAAAAGGTCTGAGGTGATCCAAGGAAGAGATCAAATCAGATCTGCCATCAAAAGCTGACTGTACGAGCTAGCACTCTCACAGAGAGCTGATCAGTCCGAGGATTTCGTGTGGACCATCCGTAGAGGCCGGATACTTGTACAACTGTGAGTGACCAAAGAGAACTTCTAGATCTACATTCTCAATTATGAAGATTGACTACCCATGCTCAGGTATTAGGTTTGGAATCTTAGAAGTGGTAGATTAGATCTATCACTAACTGTTGTTCTTGTTCAAACGCTTGTAATATTAGATTCATATTTTTATGTATATAAATTTATGTTATAAATCTATTTATAAGAGTTTTAAGATCAAATCTTATACATGTATTTATAGATTAAATAGTTTAATCTAATGTTCTTTCACTAAAAATTTTGAAATGCATGCATAAGCCCCTGTGCGATCCTATACAATACTCTTAGGTAGGTAATGATTCATAATCATCTTTATCAAGAATTTCTTCTTGAGCTAACCTATTCATCCTATTTTTGTTGATATGATCTAGCCTACAATGCCAAAGGTAGGCATCCATGACATCATCTATTCTAGGCATTTATTTAAAATGTACATTACATTAAGCCTAGATACAACATAGATATCATTGTTCAACTATCCACACAAAATTATAACACCATTCAAAATGATATCACAAAAGATTTTCTTTATTGATATTTTATAATTAGACTTGACCAAAAGGCCTACAGAAATAACATTCAAAAGAAAACTAAGATAGTAATGACACTCATCAAGAACAATATACTGAGGCTCAAATACAAGCTTGATGATTCCTAAAGCTAGAACTAGAATTGATCTTCCATCTCCAATATTCTAGAATCTCTCATCTTCTACAAATCTCCTACTGACCTGAAGATCCTGCAATAAATTACAAATATAATAGGACTTTCAATATCCAATACTCAGGTCATTATATCAATAAGAGAAAAGTTACAAGGTGTTATCACATAAGTATCTTGTCCAGCAATCGATTGCTGCTTCTTCTTTGACCTATTTGGGTTAAAGAAAGCTTTATACTGAGGACATCTCCTCTTCCAATGATCCTACTTTTTACAAAAGAAACACTCTGTCTGACTTTGATCAGCCTTTAACTTGGGTTTCTAGGACTGACTCCCAGCACCAGACACCTTCTTATTCTTTTTTTTTTCTTTTTAAAGGGACGATGACTATCCAAAGAAGATCCTCCCACTAAATTCACCATCTCCTTATGGAGTTGGTGATCTTTCTCAAAAGTCTGTAACAATTCCAATAGACTATGGTAGTTGACTACAGGCTTCGTCATTCTAAAATGATTGAGAAACGATAGGTCAGACTTGGGTAGGGGTTCAAGATCGCATCCTTCCCCAGCTGTTCGTGTAAGAAGAAGCCGAGTTTGCTCGATTTTTTAATCTGTTCAATCATGTACAATACATGATCAGTAACAGATGCACCCTCCATCATTCGAGCATTAAAAATGGTGCCTTAGTCTTGTGTCGCTAAACATCATCAGGAGTACCAAAAGAATACCTTAACACTTGAAGCATTTTCTCTGATTGAGCCTCTTCAAATTTCTGACTGAACTCATCATTCATAGAGGTCCGCATGATGCAACGAACCATGATGCGGTCGTCAAGTCACTTCAAATAAGTATCTCAGATCGTACCTCGGGTGTTGGGAGCAGACTCCTCAGGTGTCGGATCCGTTACATATAAAGGATTTGCTCGTGCTCCAGGACTATCTTTAACTTTCAATACCAATTATCAAAATTCGATCCGATTAGCTTCTCACTGTCCAACAGTGATCGAAGCAATAAGTTTGAAGCCATATCTGCACACATAAGAAAAATACAAAACCTAATCAGTATATGAATTTGTTAATCCTAAAGACTTGAACTTTAGTCTAAAAGTCTTCCTACTATTTTATACGAATTGATAGCCTCTACCTCTAATTCGAAGAATTACCTTAATTTCTTAGCGGGTACTAAAATCTACATAGACTGCATATAGATCCGAGGATGGCTCGATCAACCCATATGCACCTATGGATAGGTTCTCAACCAATTATTTTTTCAAATAATTTTAGTAATTAATTTAACCTCAGATTTTATTTCAGTAGGTGATGGGCCTCCACTGCAAGTTTTGGTTAAATCAAACCATTAACATGAACCTACTCAGTGATTCTACCTAATGAGTGATCAAGTCTGGAGATGGCTCGATCAATCCAACCATCATCAGATAGTTCAACAGAGTCATTATCATATGATAAATAATAATTCCATCATTCAGAGAGAATACTAGATGGATGGCACTTGCAATGTCAATCAAAAATAATGGACCCATTATCATTCACCTTAATGGGAGGCTATGATCTAGTTATCACCACAACCAGCTTATTTTAAGGATCTAATAATTTAAAAGATTTAATCAATTTAAAGAAGAGAGAAGAAGAGATCAATCAGTAGATCACAATCCTCTCACTGACTTCTCCAAGTCACTAAATCAGGTTAGGGTCAAATTGATTGAAATGGCACCTAGATCAGTCACACTGATCAACCTTAATGGCATGGGATAACTTGAATCACTTAGTGATCTAATCAAAATCTAATTCATCAAATTGGCCAGCTAAGTAAGATCGATGGGAGGGTCTGCTAAGCTTGCCTTAGATACCATCGAAATGGCTAGATAAGTCGCTCCCAATTAAAAACCATCAGTCGAAATGTCAAACTTACCTTAGACATCAATTGGTTAATTAGTTTTGATTTGACCTACCTAATAATTTGGGTTCAACTATTGAGCTACAGTCAAGATCCATTTGGTCTAATCAAAGATATGGACTTGACCATCTACAACTATCATATTAGAGAAACCTTGATTAGTCTAATTCAATATTTGGTTAGACTTAATCAATTTCTCTATATGTTCAATCAATTATTTGATTCTATCCTTAGGTCTAATCCAATTAAAAAGAAAAACCTAATTTAAGCTAACCCATATCCCATGTTTTATGCAACATTATTAGATCTCAAATCATAATTCTAGATCCAATTAACTTGACATTTAATTCTCAATTAAGTCTTGCATCAATATGGTTAAGATTTTGAAAATAATTTTTATGTAAACTTTTTACATTGAATCATAAAATTTTTTAGATCAAATACAAATTTTTATAATTTTAAATCAAAATAATTTTGATTAATCAAGATTAGATATAACTAGTTTTTTCACAACTTGCATCACATACAACAACATCTAAGGTTTCAAGATCTAGGATTTTGTAAGAAAGTAAGTTTTCTCCTTTTTCTTTCTTCTTCATGGGACCTCATAGTGGCACCCCTACATGCCATGAAGAGTACCCGATTGAATGAAAAGAGAGGATCATGAAATCCTACTTGCTCCTATGACTGAACGGCCCGGTGATTACCCAATCGAGTACTTTAATACTAAAATATCTAATCTAAACAGACGATAATCAGATCTAAAAATAAACTTATTTAGATCTAATCTAAATTATAAATAATCAGATCTAACATCAAAAATTTAGATCTAAAGTCATATTAATTCATATCATAACAACCATTTTCTGATACCAATTGAAGAAAATATGCAGTAGTGCTATGTATGTGATTTTAAAATTTTTATACAGTAAAAATAAAAATTAAATAATTTAATCTCAATCATATGTATAAGATCTAATCTTAGACTACTACATCATGATTTATGATATGAAAAATATATACTTTAAATCTAAAAATAAAAATACATCGATCTCATCGATGCTGAAATTCTAGATCTAACTATTAAATCTAAAATTATGATCAGGATAAAATGAAAAATATTATCAAACAACTTTGATATTAGTTTTTTTTATCCAATAGTTAGAGAAGTATTCCTTTGATCATCCATAGCCACACAAAATTATCTGGCCTCTATAAGAAAATCCACGCGAAGACTGACACAGGTCAGAGACTTAGAGGTGCTAGCCTGCAATCAACTTTGATGGCTGATCTCTTTCTTTTTCTTCAAGCACTTTGGACACCCAAAGGATGAAGAGATCTAGAGGAAGAAGAGAGGAGGAGAAAAGCTCTAAAAAAATAAAAATCAGCAAGGGAAGGGATGTATGACGTCAAGAAGAGGTGACCCCTTTTTATAGCCAAAACTAAGGTTTTTCATCCAAAGGAAAAGGACCATAATCACCATGCCACAAACCAGTTTTAGGCATCAAAAAAATTTTAGAAAAAGCTCTACATTGTAGAGAAGGATTCTTTTATCTCACATGCTTAAGAACTCTCCAAGAAAAATAAAGAAAAAATTATTATAGCACCAACAACCTTCCTTATATGAAAAATTTCTTTCTCTGTTTTCATCTTATCTCTAATTTGGATCGCATTCAAATTTGACAAGAGATAGGATTATGAGTCATCAATTATTACTGCCCACCCTTATTGGGTCTACTACTTTGACACCAAAAAGGTCAAGCCAAATCCTATTTGGTGTGGAGATATGGGTAAGGGTCCATATATGGCACAAGGAGATAAGGATAGAGTCCAAGTTGACAAAGACTAAACCCACTGATAAAAATGAATCTAATCCAATTAGAAATTCAAATATCTCATTAAATTCTTAACTCATTTAGGAATGAGTTGATTTCAAACTCTGACCGAATCAAGATCAAATTTTTTTTATAATTAGGATTGATCATATCAAACCCAATCTGAGTCAAACTAAATCTAATTCAGTTAGACTTGATTCAAAGCTCTTTACTCAATGAAATTGAGTCAATTACTAATTAATTCTTTATTAATAGTAGAGTTTTAGTCCTAATAGGACTCTCCTCCAGAGTCTTAGTCTCAATAGGACTCATCATCAGAGTCACAATCCAATTGAACTCTTTAGCCATCAGATTTGATCAAATCTTCTAATGCATGTAACCTCATAGGTTTGAACCTAGGTTAGTAGTATAAAAATATTTTTTTATGCCAATCAATGTAACCATCTAGCAATAGTGACCTAACAACTAGATAAATCAAAGTATTGCAAAACAACCTTCTAGACCTATTGACGTATGGTTATCGTATAATTCATCTCTTTGATCCAAATGCTCAAGGTGACTTTGAGTTTAACTGTCAATCCTAATTTAGTCGATCGTATTGTATTTCAATCTTTCGAATCCATCTCATGGATTATCTTGATCAAGATTTTGCTAAATTCAAATACGTTGATGCATATCTCTTACTAATTCAGAGGGGTCAATTTCATTTTGACTCACACACCAACTTGATAAGTACTTGACTACACCCAATATCCTTCCATCACTGAATTAGAAACTCAGATAGTCCAGTACTAAAGTACAATGAGTTACTTACAAATCACCGTGGTGGTCTCAGATCTGAGGGATACTTATACCCATATCCTTCACGAGCTACTTTTGACAGTAGAGTGCTCGGCACATAATCATGTTCGATGCAATTGTACTTTTATATTTCATCTATATGTTACAATAGTATCTCCATACTTCTTGATTAAGAGGACAACCAACTCATATGACACACAACGACCTACACTTGATATCACTATCATCTTAGTAATAGCGTATCATTTGATCACGAATATTTTTAAGGACTTAATGATAAATCCTCTTTTGTCGATTAATTATAGCCCTGAAGACTTCATTATAACATAAAAATTTAAAGATGATCAATTTATAATAAAAATATCAAATAATTTTTATTAATAAAAATTTATATATAATTTACAAAATGAGCACAATCATCTAACGATTGGCTTTGGAAAATATTTTCCAATAGTATTTACTATGTAAGCTATTTTGAATAATAAAATAATTAATTAATAGTTGCTTTATATTTATGTATATGCAAAATTCTTAAATAGTGTGCCATGGACCATCGAGTGGTCAATGGGATGATTTCTGCTGAATATAGAGGATATAGAGTACTTTTGTGATTTTACTTTTGGGAATGCGGCACTCTTACATCAAGGATGGGCTCGTTACCCTTGTAACAGATATGGCAATAAAAAATATTTGATAGGAATATAATTACTATCCATTTGTATAAGAATAGATTTATATCCAACTACAAGCATTGGTACCTGCATAGGGAGATGTAGGAGAAAGTTGCAAGGGTTAGAAGCAAGCAAGACAGAGACAAAAATAGAATGGTAGACATGATTATGGATGTGACTAATCTCAAATTTAATTGAGATATGCGGGATGATCCAGAAGCTGACAGTGATGATTTCTACCGTATGCTGAAAAATGATGATGAGCCACTATGGTCAGGATGTGAAACACACACTATATTATCAACTATATTAGAGTTGTTGAACTTGAAGGCCAAGTTTAATATGACAGTTAATTGTTATGATAGAATGATAGCAATAATAAGAAAAATGCTACCAAAGAATGTGAAGCTTGTTGGGAGCTTCTATACTTTGAAAAAAAATGATGAAAGAGTTAGGCATAGGATATGAGAAGATAGATGCATACCATAATGATTACATGCTTTTCTATAAAAGGACCAACTGAAGAGTTCATGTGAGGTATGCCATGAAAATCGATTTTAGCCGAGGCAAGAGAGTAGGAATCAGAAGGACTTACCATACAAAGTTCTTTGATACCTTTTTCTCACTCCTAGGCTTCAGAGTATCTACTTATCTAAGAGTACTGCTGGATAGATGAGATAGCATAAAGAAGGGATTCGCAAGTATTCTAATATGATGAGTCATCCATCGGACAACGAGGTATCGAAGCAATTTAATACTTGCCACCCTTTATTTGCTTTGGAATCATGCAATATCCTACTGGGTCTATCTATGGATGGCTTTACACCATTCAATCATGTAGTAGCCCCTTATTCATGTGGGCCAATCTTTATTACTCTATACAATCTCCCACCTCGATTGTTCATGAAAGAATATAACATCTTTCTTACATTAGTCATTCCTGGATCACGACATCCTGATAGAAGTATTGATGTATATCTAAGGCCTCTTATTGATGAGCTAAAATTCTTATGGTCCGATGGTATATGTACTTTTGATGCATCGAAGAAGCAAAATTTTATAATGAAGACCGCATTGATGTGGACCATTTGTGATTTTTCTGCTTATGGAATGCTATCAAGATAGAGCACTCATGGGAAGCTTGTATATCTCTATTGTATGAAGAATATAAAATTATTTCAGCTTGAGCATGGTCGTAAATCTTGCTAGTTCAATTATCATTATCAATTCCTTCCCCAAAATAGTGGGACACTTTCAAGAGGAATAAAATAAAGGACCATGCACCCCCGCACCTTAATGGTATGGAAGTGTTTCAAAGAGTATTCCAATTGGATAAAGTTCAGTTTGGCATGCTATTTGACAAGCAAAAATCTCAAGGATTCGGTAGAACTCATAACTGAGTGAAGTGAAATATCTTTTGAAAATTATCATACTGGTCCACCAATTTGATCTATCGTAACCTTGATGTCATACATATTGAGAAGAATATATTTGATAATATTTTCTATACTTTTGTGGATGTCAAGGGCAAGATGAAGGATAATCCCAAGGCTCGAGCAGATATGAAGAACATATGCAAGCATCCTCTATTAGAGCTGGTTGAGGTGTCCTCTAAAAAATTTATGAAGCTGAAAGCATCTTATACCTTAACAAGGGAGCAGTTGAAGGACATTTGTGAATGGTGTAAAAGTCTTAAATTCTCAGATGGTTATGTAAGTAATCTAGCTCGATGCGTCAATATCAAAAATTACAGGTTCTATGGGCTAAAAAGCCATGACTGCCATATCTTCATGCAATGATTACTCCCATTAGCTTGGCTTGATCTCCTTTCCAACTCCATATGGTGTTCTTTGACTAAGCTTAGCCTTTTATTCAGAAATATTTATGCTACCAAACTATCCACCGACCACATCTCCAGTCTTGAGGTTAGCAGTGTAGAGATCATATGTAAGTTGGAGAAGATATTTCCTCCTAGCTTCTTTGATTCCATGGAGCACCTCATGATTCATTTGGTATATGAAGCTAGGATGGGGGGACCAATGTAGTATAGCTTGATGTATCCATTTGAAAGATACATGCACAGTCTCAAGAAGAAAGTAAAAAATAAAGCTCGAGTTGAAGGTTCTATTATGAAAGCTTATATAATAGAAAAAATTTCAAATTTCAGCCGACACTACTTTAATCCCAATGTGCAGACAAAGCTGACTCAAGTGGACCAAAATAATGATGGTAGTGGTGAGGGATCAAAGTGAGAGATCTCAATATTTGCCTATCCTGCTCATGAATCTGGGCATGAGATTCATCAGATTTTTTCTAATATTGAACTTCAACAAGTGGAAACATATGTTTTGCTAAACTACGAGGAGGTCGACCCATATGTTCTGTAAGTGTCCACTACAATTTCAACTCTTTAATCACTTATTTCAGTATGCTTATCTTATGCATGTTTAGGCAATATGATGAGATGTTGAGACGGGACAACCCGAGGATAAGTGATGAAGAAATATCCACACGATGCTCACAGAACTTTGCATGTTAGTTCTATCAATTGGTAAGCATCCATTATTATTTTATATATTTTAATTTTTTCTAATTTATTCTTTTTATAATACGTAGGTCATACAAGGAGGCAAATCCATACCAAAGAAGCTGACACTATTAGGTTATGGGCCAACAAAATACATGACATGCTATAATGGCTATAACATAAATAGTTTTAAATTTTACATCCAGAAATATGAAAATCATAAAAGCACAATGAATAGCAGTGGGTGTGTAAAGGGCAGCGGGTGGAAAGAGGCAGAAAGTGACTACTATGAAATCCTCGAAGAAGTGATCAAGATGACCTATATCAAAGATAATAGTGTCATTCTATTTAAGTACCAATAGTTCGATAACAATAATGGCATAAAGATTGATCCACTGCACAAATTATTGAAATCAAACATGGATCAAAAGCATATATCAATAAGCCATTTGTGCTAGCTCAACAAGCTGCACAAGTGTATTATACTCTTTTTCCATCAAGGGAGAGAGGAAGAAAAGATTGGTGGATTGTATGTCAAGTTAAGTCTCGAGCCGTTCATTATGCACTCGAAGAACAAGAAGAGCCCCAATTACAAGAATACTTTCAGGAGGATGAAACATTGGATTTCATTGATCTTCAATAGATGCCGAGTTAGATGCTCCAGAAATTCTCATACATGATGGCCAACATGAGGAGATAGACCCAACTGATTTTATTTTAAAAGACAATCCAATCCAAGAAGGTGAAGAAGAAGAAAAAGAAGAACTGGAAGAAAAGGAAGAGGTGGAAGAAGAGGAAGAAATCGAAGAAGAGGAAGAATTGAAAGAAGAATCCGAAGGGTACCAGACATCTGAAGAAACTAATGAGTAGTGCTAAGTATATAATTCTTGAATAATTTTAATTATTTATCTTGCATCATTTTAAATCTTGCATTGCCATCCATAATTGTATAATTAATTTGATGAATCTATTTATTTTTATTTTTAGAGATTATACATCATGTCTTTTAGAGGTCGGAGCTGTGTCAGTCGAAGACAGAGCTCTCGAGGAAAGATCGATCATGCGATCAGTTCACATGGTTCTACACCTCTCATACCAAATGGTAAACTCTAACACTTTAGATATTCTCGTTTATATTATTTTATCCTTTGCTAACTAATATAACATTCTTTATATTAGATATTTTGTATTTAGGTTCGGATGATAGGGGGTCATCAGTAACCCCACAGTCACATGCAGTAGTGATCGGCTCCCAGACATAGAGCCGTGGTCAAGGATCTGTCTGGCTCATGGCACCTCAGACTAAATTGGAGGACAGATAGCTCATCCACATTCAGAGCTGCTCGTAAGTACTACAATTTTAATTAATATGTTTAAAATTTAGCCATTCTAAAGTTAACATTTATTTTTCAAAATTAATTTTGTAGCACATTTAGATAGCCTGGAGTATCTCATGTGGTTACTGGCATCATCCGATGCTTGATGTCGGGGTCGGTGAATGAGTTCTCCAGCTAGCTGTCTGGAGCTCGTGATGCAGTTTGAGAGATATTTCAGATAAGTCAGAAATATTTAATTTTTAAATTTATGATATATTTATATTCTACTTATTAATATATACTTCTATTCTATCTTGTAGGAGTACTATCGATTCGAGACTCTCTAGGATGAGGAGGCTGGCCGTCAGACCTTCGATGAGGTGGCCATATGGAGACTCTGAGATGGCCTCTACAACCTCAAACAGTCTACCATCGAGCATTTTGATTCCTATCACCATCGGACTGGAGGTCCTACAGGGATCACTGGATGTGGATGGACGTATGGGAGGCCCTCTATGATTAGTGGAGCAGCGAGGAGTACTCCAATAGGTGGCAGAGGATTCGACAGAATCAGATCGTCCAATAGGATCTGATCAAGCACACGAAAGTCTCTATCGGCACATATGTTGTGGCCGACAGAAATCTCTATTAAAACTCTTCACTAGAATTGTAAAAACTCTTATATGTATACTTTAATTAATTTAATTTTATTATTTACTTATTGTAGACATGGTAGCTAGATATCCACCAGGCCAGTTGCGGTTGTGGGAGGCCACACATCATCTAGGAGGACTGGTGATTACTTAGATTCTAAATCGCAACAGATCGAGGTAAAAATTTTAAATTGTGTTTATTAAGTTGTTACAGGATCTGATATGTATATTAAACTAATATATTTTTGAACCGTGTAGTCGATTATGCAACGATGACCCACCCACTCAGTCTCTCCCTGACCTTGAGGGATGGCTCAGGATTATCGAAAGGGTGAGTAGGAGCCATTCATAGGATTTGGCCATAGCTTCGATCCTCCAACGGCTTGATACTCTTCGACGTCCTTACAGGCCTCGATATTTTAGACTTAGAGCAATGTACATGTGGAGGAGGTCATGCAAAGGCTTCTAAGCCAGCGACCTCAGAGCTTTCAGGATGCCATCCATGATATGGTCGTAAAAATTCTTCAAAACCTGCAACTATGTGATCAGCTAGGCTCGTTATCCCAACCATCACATCAGATAATTCTATTAGTAAATTCTTTTACTTGTTTTAAGTTTTTATATTTAGAAGCTTCACATATTTAGGCTTAAGTTGGAGAAGGAGATATAAGGGCTAAAAATTCAATCTA
The DNA here is from genome assembly GCF_000442705.2 of Elaeis guineensis. Classification (NCBI taxonomy): domain Eukaryota; kingdom Viridiplantae; phylum Streptophyta; class Magnoliopsida; order Arecales; family Arecaceae; genus Elaeis; species Elaeis guineensis. Next base: position 36,674,387 of record NC_026001.2, on the reverse strand, counting down.
ACCATCCAATTGATGGGCCGGAGATATTTATAGCTTATATTATCAAATAAAATATGTAAGAATAATCTTTTCGAGAATCAAAAGAGTGTATCGAAAGATATACCTTTGTATCAAAACTTATTAATATTTTTTTTTTATTTTAGAATGCTGAACATCCAGCTTTCGTCTACCTACTGCGAAGAGAAGTAGGAGGATGAGGAAGATAATGAGAAGGATCATACCTGATTTTCTTTTAATTTGATGTATTGTATTTTTTTTTGATATTACTTATAAAATTATATAATTTATATTTTAATATAATATAATTAGTTTTTTATTTGTGATTATCATATTATTTTTGGATTTTAATTATAACTGATGTTAGAAATCATAATTGATTGTGATTAATTAAAAAAATATTATTATAATTTTTTTAAAAAATAAAATTAACTATTACCGATGGTATTAGCGATAGCTAAACTTATTAGCGATGGCATTAGCGATAAAATAGTCATCATTAATTTTTTAATATTTTTTAAAATTTTGATTTAAAAATAAATAGAGATGGAATTTAGCTGTCACAAATACCCTTGGTAATAGTTGTTATTAGCCATGGCTAAAAAATCCATCGCTAATAGTAGCAATTAGCAATTACGATTGTTCTGACCATCAATTAGCGATAGGATGCCATCGCTAATAGTATTAGTGATGACAAATCAACTATTAGCGATGGCATTTAGCTATTACTAATAGCCCGATTTCTTATAGTGCAGGTCTGATCTAAGGATATAAAGAAGAAATGGCTCTTCCAACCATGCACTGAGGAAGGAAGCTTGGTTATAAACTTGCACTCCAACCAAGGAGAAATGTACCACCACCTACTCTTATGAGGATGCTTCTTCAAAGTAAATAATGCTCTGAAAAGGGAACACCTCGGGATAGTGTCGAGCTAATTACAAAGAATGATGAGAATGATGATCATCCAGATGAAGTTCTATGTCAAAATTTTTATGTCGAGGCATGTATGTATGTTTCAAAATTTTTTTCTAAACATGATAGTGGAATAGAAGATTAAAATAATTGTTAATCTATATCATGCATGCATAAAATATAAATCATAAGGATCTACTTCATATGCTGAAATTAAACATATACTGAAATTGAATATGTGATCAAATCACAGTCCTGTTTCATAATTTTTTTTCTTCAAATCTGGATTTGGAAGAGAAGAGACTCTCTCTTAATTAGCTATGCAAATACTCAGCCTCTATGGATATTTACTTAGGATTAGCCTGCAACAGCCCTCTTAATATTGATTTTTCTTCTCCAAGAAAAATCAGCCTACGAATCTGAATGAAGTCTGGATCGCGATCAATTCTTTAATTCTTTTCTTGATCTTTTTCTTCTCTTCTTCTCTTGCTTTTTCTTTTCTAGATTATGAAGCAACCAAGGACAAGAAACCAACAATCAAGTGTGGAACGTCCAAACCCTTTTTGGGTGTGAAGATGGAGGATGTTCAAGATGATGGACGTTGGACCTCCAAGGGAGAAGAGAGGGGAGAAGAAAAGAGGGGCGTGGGGCTCTCCTAAGGGTGCATGGGGCTGCTGGTTGAAATGCCTAGAGATCTTAAAGAAGGCTCCTTTAAATAGGCATAAAGTTTGAATCTTATTCAAAACCAAACAACCACTTAATACAACTTCTATTTGTATTAGGAATCTTTATTCCTTTGGTTATTTGACTCTCTTTTAAAAATCCACTAGGGGCCAACTATTGGAGCCTTTGCACCCACAAAAACACACCCCACTTTGCACCCATGGGATGCCCAAAGTTGGTCCCACACACCCACCAATTGATGGACACACCCAACTTGATCAAATCAAGTGGCACCCAATCAAAACTATCAAAAAAAATAATTAAAGACGTGAACCCTTATTCATTTGATTCAAAACCTTAGACACCCAACAATTGGAGCCCAATAAATCTAATTCATTTAGATTATTAGTAAGTAATTAATTTAAATTAATCTTATTAAATAAAAAATTCAAATATAAAAAAAAAATTAGATCCAACCATATGCTAACAAGGTTATCCTAAATCCAATAGAATTTCTCTAAACCCAATTGAGACTTCATAAGCCCAATTGCTTATTTCAGGTCTAATATCTTTGTTGTGTAACCTCATAGGCTTAATTCTATCTAGTAGTGAGATATATAATAATCTCTGTTGGTGCAAAAATTCGTCTGCATCGGAGAAGCTGGAGTCGAGGGAGTCACAGTCGCCGTCGGGACCTGCAAAGGAAGTCTAGACCGGAGGTGGGGTTGCTCCGGCAAGACCCTCCGACGCTCAAGTCAGTTCTCTGCCTCAACAAGAATGGAGCACTCGAACGAAAATTTTAGCAGAGTTTCTAGGTAGAAATGAGAGCTTAGATAATAACGTATCTGGGGTCCCCCTTTTATAGGCAGAGGGGGCAACGATTGATGGCGACATTTGTAAGCGCCTGTCAGTGCGTCGTTCGGAGCCAGGAGGGGTCTATTATGAAAAGTAGTGGAGCGGGACCATGGCCATTACTATGGCCTGCCACGTGGAGCCTGTTGTAGGTAATGGAGCGGCATCCATTGTCGCCACTTGCCAGAGGATGGAGAGACTGCGTGGCATCCATTGTAGGAAGTGGAGCAGAGTCATGGCGGTTACTGCAGCCTGTCAGGGAGTGATGGAGCCGCACGAAATCCATCGCAGGGAGTGGAGCAGAGTCATGGCTGTCACTGCGGCCTGCCAAGGGGCCCAGGCCTGTCGGCCGAAGTTCGGTTGGGGTCCGGTCTCCATAGGAGCCGGACGGGAATCATTTGCCAAGGAGTCTCGACCAAGGCCACTCATGGTAGAGACTTGAAGTAGTTTGTTTGCAGCGGTGACTCGGAGTGGGTCGCTTGCGACAGGAGCTCAAAGTCTGGCTCCGTAGGAGTCCGGACGAGATCTACCTGTAATTGAAGTCATGGGCAGAGTCTGGCTTCCGTAGGAGTCCGGCGAAGTCAGCCTTCAACCGGAGTCGGGGACGAGATCCAGCTCCCATAGGAGTCCGGGCTGAGTCTACCTGCAATTGGAGTTAGGGGCAAAGTCTGGCTCTCTTAGGAGTCCGGACAAAGTCTACCTGTAATTGGAGTCACGGGCGAAGTCCAGCTCCCTTAGGAGTCCAGACGAAGCTTACCAGCAGTCGAGGTCAGGATGGAGCCCGGCTCCCATAGGAGTCCGGGCGAAGCCTTCCAGCAGTTGAGGTTGGGGATGAAGTCCGGATCCCTAGGAGTTCGGGCAGAGTCTTCCTACAACCAGAGTTGGGGGCGAGGTCCGGCTCACGTAGGAGTCCGGGCGAAGTCTACCTGCAATTAAAATCAGGGGCGAAGTCTGACTCCCTTAGGAGTCCAGATGAAGCTTACCAGTAGTCGAGGTCGAGGATGGAGCCCGGCTCCCGTAGGAGTCCGGGTGAAGCCTTCCAGCAGTTGAGGTTGGGGATGAAGTCTGGCTCCCGTAGGAGTTCGGCAGAGTCTTCCTGCAACTAGAGTTGGGGATGAGGTTCGGCTCCCGTAGGAGTCCGGGCGAAGTCTACCTGCAATTAAAGTCAGGGCGAAGTCCGGCTCCCTTAGAGTCGGATGAAGCTTATCAGCAGTCGAGGTCGAGGATGGAGCCGACTCCCGTAGGAGTCCGGGCGAAGCCTTCCAGCAGTTGAGGTCGGGGATGAAGTCCAGCTCCTGTAGGAGTCCGGACAGAGTCTTCTTGCAACCAGAGTTGAGGATGAGGTCCGACTCCCGTAGGAGTCCAAGCGAAGTCTACCTGCAATTAAAGTCAGGGGTGAAGTCCGGCTCCCTTAGGAATCCGACGAAGCTTACCAGCAGTCGAGGTTGAGGACGGAGCTCGGCTCCCATAGGAGTCCGGGCGAAGCCTTCTAGCAGTTGAGGTCGTGGGTGGAGTCCGGCTCCCGTAGGAGTCGGACGAAGTCTGGTAGTTGTAGAATCTACCATTGGTGAAGTTCAGTCGTTGATGAAGTCGAGGTAGTTGGATTGGAGTTGAACCTAGCTGGAAGAAGTTTGGAAGGGATTCGGGGAACAGTTGATAGTCATAGAAGGTCGGCTGGCGGCGGGGCTCAGTGAGCACTTGGGCGGCTTAATAGATGACTGGGGGAACTCATGTTGAAGGAGTTTGGGTGGTGCAGTGGGAGTTCATCTATCGGGGGAATTCAGTCAGCACCGTGGAAATTCGACTGTTGGAGAAGTCCGGAGAGATACCATCTGCAGTCGAAAGCCGGAGGAGTCTTGGGAGGGTCAATCCTGTTAAGAACTTGGCTGAGGGTATTTTATACCTAACAATCTCTATTATTGTATCATTAAAACTCTTTTCAATAGGTTAAAATAATTTCACTCTAACTCATCAAGGATTGTCGATCCTGAGCAATCCTAGTAAGCTCTCATAATCTACTAGTGATATCTAACAGTATGTAGTGACAATCTAGTAGAATCAAAAAAAATCTCAAGATGTAGTTTACATATGATTCAATCTCTCTATCATGAGTTTCGATAAGATGACAGGTCATGGATAAATCATCAAACCTCATCATCAGTCATATGATAGATTCGATCAGTTTAAATCCAATAATGATCCTTATGAAAACTCTTTTCCATCAATCACACTATTGTGGCTATAGACTCTCGGACTTAATCTCTCAAATCTCATAGGACTACTCCTTTCTATCAAGATCGATAGATTCTATCTTGATACGTACCCTACTTCTACAGTGGATCAACTATCACCAACATCCACTACAAGAACTCATTGAGATCATATTTATATATCAGTCAAACTCCAACTGTCTCACTATGAGCAGTTATACCATCATAGATCAAAGGATCATTTACACAACTACAGCATTGAGATAATCACTGATGATCGAGTAGAAATCCAAGTGATCTCTCATATGGTCACATCAATACTAGTTATTCTCTAATAGCTATCCGCACTCGTCGATCAATGTCTCTACACTGTAGATCAAAGACTCATCTATCCCGAAAGAAGCGATCTATGCACCGATCTATCTAGATCAATCACCATCCTCATGATGATACTATGATTGGAAGCATTTAGGAATTAAATACATATCTCTAACTCTCAACACTTTGAAAATATGTATCAAAATATTAATTTCATAGATGATTCAAGACACATCATACTTGAATAAAAAATAAATTTATCTTTTTATTGATCAAATCAATGTATTAAGTACAAAATTATGCCCTAGCTTTATTACAATGTGTCATCCATATTACTTCTAGGACATATGTCTAACAACACCTTGGGATAGTATCGAGCTAATTACAAAGAATGATGAGAATGATGATCACCCGAGTGAAGTTCGAAGTGATCTGAGTTGGGAGGGCCTTATAGAAATCAAAGAAATTATCGATAAAATGATGGAAGGTAAGCCAAAGATCGGCCCAAAGGGATTCCTCATACAGCGTGACTTGGCCCTTCGAAGCATTGACCACATAGCCATCATGGTCTGAAACTTCGAGCCAAAAGGCTGAGCAGATGGAGAACTGAGAATGAAACCTTCTTAGGTCATCCTCGATAAGACATGACTCCTCATTGCTTGGACCCCAGAAATCCCCCATTCCATGCACAGGGCTACTTGTACATCGAGGTTCGAGGAATCATCACCTAGCCAAAGGGTCAGCCTCGATGGTGGCCAAGAGGTGCTCTCAGACCCAATCTAGGGAGGCAGCAACAAAGAACCCTGGTCACCTCGAAGGCTTTCACCCCAATCTCACCACTCCAAAAGATATAGAGGGAAAGAATGAAAGAATAGTATCCGACAAGCCAATTGCATGTGTGATGCGATGGAATTTTTTTGTGATATCTTCCTATTCATTTGCATGACATTGATTATTTTATTTATGAGGTATTATATTTTATCATTTATTGCATCATATTTTATTATGATTATGATAAACCCCATAGATTAGGGCAATGCTTTTAGGGCCACAATGAGATCATGCAAGTGAGACCTAAAATCTTGATAGTCCCAATCTAAAATAATCTCAGTCGTTGGATCATCAAGTCGGAGATCAATGATGTCGATAAGACTGGTATATCCTATGTATGCTCGATGGAGAGAGTGATTGATCTCACAATCACTTATGTAGTGATATTAATAAAAAGATGTAGGTGCTTATTAGAGAATGAGCTCACTGAACTAATCTATAGAAAGAACATCTGATGGAGCTTTATAGCATATCGACAGATGGTCTCCAATAAGAGTGATGCAAGTGATCCTTTGACCTGAGATCACCATGGTACCTTGTGTATATAGATTCATACTTTGATTTATTCTCTAGCATGCTACTTTGAGATATGTGTGAGATTCTGGGTATGGTGAAGTGTGCATGGAGGTTGTGAGTGGTCAACATGGAATCGGTCACTCTTTCAAGGAGGAAAGAACATCCTATGTGATCTCATAGGATGATGACTCTGAGAGTCTCTGATCAAAGTAGGGATGAACAGTAAAAAAAATATTTACTGATTCATCAATCGAGTCATCATCATCAGATTGAGATATATATAGATAGATATTTAGGCTTGATATGATTTCATACCCATGGCATGTCTGGGATGTTGTGTGATCAAAAAATTGAATTGCATGGTAACTCACCACGAAAGGATAATTTTGATATTTTCATCAAATTTCATATCTTTTGGATAGTCATGATATATTACTAGACATCAATCTTAACTTCTGAACTTGTAAGAATTAAAGAAGTTTAATTCAAAACTTAATTAGAAGGTGTTCTGATTAATTGATGCTTTTGGACTGACCAAATCGGATTAGGTCATGAGTTTGAGTCCACTGCTGGCTAGATATGGAATCCAATAGATCACACACAATAAGAATTTGATCTTGATCTCTTTATTTGAATTTATTGTAAATCTTATGGGTTAATTAAATTGCTAGCATATGAATTAACCCAAGTTTCCAATTGGGTTTAGTGCAAAGGTGTTTGTGCTAACCCTTAAGCGTGATGCCTTGACCTAATAGGATTAGGTTTGAACCTATAAATTAATATGTGGCCTATCTGAATTTTATGAAAGTGTTCCATAAGAAATCAACTTCCTCCATGCCAAACCACATGCCAAAATAAAGGCACAACCTATTTATTTTTGCATTAAGATTGGAGGAGTCCTTCTTAAGCACTCTTCTTAATTTCCTTCTTTATTCCACATGTTCCTTTGTTTTTTGCATCATCAGATGGTGCCTTGGAATATGTGGACACGAAAGAGAAGGAAGAGTCCTTCTTTATGAAGGAACTCACATACCAAAATTAATTGAGACACCACATATTTTTGTGCAATGAGATTAGAAGAGTCCATCTCATTGAAAACTCTTAACTTCTTTCCATTTGCATTATTTTTCCATGCTAATTCCTAAAGGGTGGTGGCATCAGATGGCACCTTGGATGGTGTGCATAGAGAAGAGTTCTTTTGCAGATTAAAAATCCAACTAACTTTCTTTATTAGGAATTAAACACCAGAGAAAACATGGAATGCCAATTGTTGGCGTCCCTTGGAGGCACCCCTTTTTTCTTATTTAAAGGGGGCATCTCCTATGTGATAAACATGACAATTTTTTTGGTGGTTAGATGTTGAAATGAAAAGGAAAAAGATTAAAAAAAAATTAAAAAAAAATAAGAGAAAAGGGAGAGAAAAATAGAAAGGAAGGCAAAAGAAATTGGAAAGCATGTGATGCTTGTCCTAAAAATCAGATTGTTCAAGTGTTAAACATCTAATCTGATTTTTGTGTGATGAGTTTTTATAAAGAATGGTTCTTAGTGTGGTCCTAGTAGAGGATTCGAAGGCATACAAGTAGTGGTGCAATCTATTCTTATGAAGAATGGTTTGCAGTGGACTTACGAAGATGGCTGCAGCACTACATTGAATTGGGAAGGGCCCTGATCAGTCCCGTGTGGATCATCGTTGGAGGGCTTCTGCTTTGAAGTCTTATGGAGATCACTCGATTATTAGATCCTTATCTTCATGCTTGGTATATGACATTTGATCCCTTCTTAATATACATGCTTATATTATTTGATTGTAATCATCAAGGTGTTCCTAGGGTTTTTGTTTCGATAGTCCTGTTTAATTGTTAAACTTATTTTTAATAGTTGAATGTAATAAAAATTTTTGAAATCTATATTCTGCTACATCACCAAAATTCAACAGTGGTATCAAAGCCATCCTTGATTGATTCAATCAAATATCATGTTATTATTATGATATGGATTAGATCCAGTTCAGATTATGTCAAAATCAGATTTTCTAAATGATGTTTAATTGATATTTCTAATGCATCCTTTGTTAACGATAAATATTATCAATCCATGATCAAACTTGGATATGAGATTTTATGATCTTTAGACTTGTGAGATAAGTTTAAGTTAGATCCTATGATCTAATATTCTATAGAGTCGTAAATCCAGTGCATATGATGCACAAAGCCTTGGAATGATATGTTGGATGTACATTACCAAGACTTAGGGCTCTTGCATATGATGCATTCACCTAAGATCCAAGGGTCGACCACCATGTTATTGGACACTCACCATTGTGGGTCTTCCATCTTGGTTGTTATCCTAGGTATGTATGGGTGATAGGGTCAAGATGCTGTCGTTAGGACACCGTGATTATCAATCAAATTTAATTTTAATAAAAATTAAAAATATATAAAAAGTAGTGAGTCAGGTCAAATCAACAGAGAAGGTATGATTTTGATTTGAAATCTTTGATTTTACAAAAAGAAAATAAAATTTTGGAGAAAGTAATTTAAGTCAAAAAATAAAAATTAAAAGTGTGAAAAATAAATCGGATACTAAGATCTACTAACTAGATCCTAGCATCTACTTACAATGAAAATAAATAATAAAAATTTAAAAATATAAAAATAAATTGATACTAAGATCTACTAATTAGATCCTAGCATCTACGTACAAAAAATAAAAGATAGGAATTTAAAGTATAGAAAAATAAATTTTATATTAATTAAAATTAAAATTCAACTACAAAAAATTTAAAAAGAATAATAAAATAAAATAAAAATAAAACTATAATAAGAATCTGAAGTTGATCAATCAAGCCTCATTGAAATGATGGTTGATGAACTCTCCATCTTCCGTCGTACTTTATAGAGCGAACCGATTTCTCTCCTTCTTTTCCTTAGGTCCTAAAGCTATTTAATTTTTTTTCTATTTTTTTTATACTTTCTACTCAATTTTTCTACTCTCAAAGCTTATTCTCGGACCCTCTATTTATAGATAAATTTTTTATAATTTTTTGATAGAAAAGGAGTCCTAAAACCCTTAAAAATCATATTAATCCCTTTAGAAATATTCTTGGCCATCGGATGGAGCTTGAACTGCCCAGATCTATCCAAAATCTATAGTTTTAATCCTTATCAATGTCAGATTGAATGTCAGCCATTGGATCTGGATTTTGATGAAGTTCTGGCTATCGGATCATGCAATTTAAATCTTTAACACAGTTGGGAGCATCCTCAGCCATTCGATTGCATGATGGATCACTTCTGGGCCATCGGATCGTGCAAAAGAGTCCTCTTATAAATCGACAATGAACAGCAACCGTTGGATCTAAGTTGGATTGAATTTTAACCATTGGATCACATCCAAGATCTTTTTCTAGCTATGAACCATGCCTGTAGACCGCGTGAAGTTTCCTGTGGATCGTGCCCTGGCTCTGTGGATCGAGTCGCTGGTCCACCGTGCATCGGAGACTATTTTTTTTATTTTTTAGGATATTTTAGCTCTATTTTTGCTTTGATTTTTATCTGAAAAATTGAAAAAAAAATATGCATTAAATTTTTTAAAAATTTTTCTTCATTTTGGTGTTTAAATTGCTTAATTAAATTAACATCTATTATTTTATAAATATATCTAATTTTATATTTTTTTTAAAATCATTTATTTTTTAAGAAAATTTAATAAACTCATGAAATTAGGGTTTTTAAGAAGATGTTAGCACCATAAATTACCAAAAATATCTATAATAAATATAAAAATATATCATTTATCACACTCTCCAACTTGAACTTTGCTCGTCCTTGAGTAAAGAAAGAATTTAGAATTAAGTATCGTTTAACTTAAAATTTTGAATTTCACCAAATAATTTTTAAAAGATCATTGATATTCAGTAGAGTGTAAATGAAATATCATTGGGGTATTAATACTAGTCAATATAAGAGTTAAACTAAGAACACTAAATTTTTTTTGAATTTTTTCAAATTATCCCTACCTTTATCTCCAAATCATTCACCTTCATATGGACAAGTATATTGTTACTTCTATCTTTTATTTATTGATTGATTTTTTTTTAATGTTGAACTGCTATTGAGTGTATTTACCCCTTAAGCTTTTTGTTTGATCTATTTAGCGAGTTTTCAGTCAATGACTCCCAAATCAGATAGCTTTAGGATACTAGGTATAAAATATTCCTCGAACCTACTTGCTCAAATCAAACAGGCTACGAGTTAAAACTAGCTTTATCATAAAACTTCTTTACCCTTCATACCTTTTGATACAAACTCAATGCTTGCTTAGGCAAAGAGGCCCAGTTACTCAGCATGAAGTACTTGAAAACTTTTTTTTTAATATATGAAGAAATGTATAGTTACTTTACACAAGCCCATAAGAAGTTAACTCTTCTTTGATGCTGGTAGAAAAATTTAGAAATACTCAAAAAAAATTATTTAAGTTCTAAACTTAACTCTTTATTGAGTTTTCTTAATACTTGATCCCTCAATATCTCACAAACTCTCTGATCTGTACATCAATTTTTTTTAAAAAATGCTTGGTTTAACTTGATTCTTAAGTATATTCAGATGCTTAAATACTAAATACTAACTTACTTGAGGACTTAAAAAAAAAAAATTATTCTCCCCCCCAACTTAATCAATATTGTCCTCAATGGAGTCAGAAAAATGAACAGTGCATGTAAAGAGAGAGAAAAGGAGAGATATCACCTGATCCATAAGTCTTTTTAAAATTAATTCTCCCCCCAACTTAACCAAGATTATTTTCAGATCCCTACAAAAGACACAAAGTAAGACTCGATTATCCTAAATAAAATGCAAAAGAAAGTAAAGGCAAAAGAAAAAATTAAAAACTTAAAAATTAGTTTGCCTCCCAGGAAGCGCTAAGTTTACCGTCTTCAGTCAGACCATGCTGATTTTCTCACCTATCCCATGTCGAATATTGGATTGATAAATTTCAATGGTTTTGGATTGCCAATCTCAGAAAGATGGTCATAATAAATTTTAACATTTTATTACCAATCTTTAGAGGGTAGTTCACATCTCCTTCTTAATTTTAGAAAGATAGTTCACAAACCCATTCACAGACCCTTATTTATTGAGAATTTCTCCTATTTGTTCTTCTAAAATGCTCATGAATTGAGTTTTTAGGTTAGGAGTTGAGTTTGAAGTAATGGGTGCTGAAAGGGTGTTAGTTAATTTTAAACATATGTATTCAAGTGTGATCAAAGATAATTTTAATTCTAAAGGAGATGGTAATTCTAAAGTGGAAGAACTGGCTTCTAAGGCTGAAGAAAATGAGACTCTTAATGGATATATCTTGGGTAACTCATCCACTCTCTTCTTTTCTTTACTTAGGTAGCATCAATACTAAGCTCAAGTTTTTCTATTGGGTAGCTTCAGTATTAACCTTTCTTCCAAATTCACATTTTGACTACCATCAGTACTAGCCTCACTCACCTGGTCTTGGTATGGATCCTTAAGAATTCTATTACTTTTAAGCTCAGAAATTGCATTGTCACTTTCAAATTGGAGATTCTTAGGTGGGACATTCATTGATGACTAGGTCCAGGTAGTTGGTGGATGGTTAGGTTATTTTCAAAATTCAGTATTGATTCGTTTGGCAATTGACCTAGTTCTCTTCTCATAGTAGATTCAGTTAATTGATCTATTTGTGCTTCTAGCCTAGCGAGAGATTACTGTTGGGTCATGATCATTTATTGAAGTTGGCTAAATCTATCATCGACTAGATTGGTCTGTTGAGGAGGTGGGTATAACGGCTGATTGTAATAGGATGGCTGACTAGGCTGACCACTATTGTAGGCATAATTCTAGTATGGAGGCCTACTCTGAAAGTTTTGCAAAGAAAGAATTTGGATCTGAGCCTGAGTCTGTTGGGGTCTCCAAAAAAATTAGGATGGTTCCTCCAGCCTGAATTATGTGTTAGAGAATGGATCATTGACAGGTTTGGAGTAACCTTGGACAGCTGGAACTTGTTCTTGAATGAAAGGTGGAAACTATGCAACTATTGGACATTCGCTCACATGATGGGCCGGCTAGCATAGATAGAATAAATCTCCAGATAATTAGGTGGTGGTGTGTATTGTGCAGGAGATTGTTGACCTAATGCTAGGAACTGATCAAATTTCTGGACAAGAAGATCGACTTTATCTAATCTTTGGGCTATTAGGTTCAGATCGACCTTAGGACTAGAGTCTGTTTGCTTAATCTTAAAAATTCCTGCCTGCTTTTGATGAGGGATTGATCTTTCGTAGGAGGATAATGAAGCATGATTGATTGAATTTTACTCAAAGTTTCAAATAAAGTGTAGGCTTCATCCTCACTTTTACTCATGAATGTACCCCCACAAGATGCATCTACCATCTGTCTGTATTGGTCACCTAAACCCTCATAAAAAGCTTGAACAATTTGCACTTAGATAGACCATGGTGTGGGTATTTTCTAAAAAGTTCCTTAAGTCTCTCCCATGATTCATGAATTTGTTCTCCTAGAAGCTGAGTAAATCCAGTGATGGCTCACCTCATGGTGTTGGTTCAACCTATCAGATAGAATTTCTTAAGAAACTCGTGCTGCATTTCAGCCCAAGTTTGGATTGGTCTCCCTATTGTGCCAAGCCAGTACTTGGCTTTGTCTTTAAGTGAGAAGAGGAATAAGGTCAATCTAAGTGCATCATCAGTAAAATTTTGAATTTTCACCATGAAATAAATTTCTAAGAACTCATCCAGATGCTTGTAAGGATCTTCATTAGTATTTTCATAGAAAGACAGGAGCATCTGGATTGTGGTCGACTTGATCTCATAGTGGCTTGCAAAGATATCAGGTAAGTGGATACAAGTCGATGGGTTATAGTGGAAGAAATAAAATATTCTTCATCTGCCTAGGTGGTTCTCTAGGATCTCCAGCCATCTAATTTTCAGGTTTAAAATGAATCAACCGTTTAATCTCAGGATTGGGTTCAACTAGGTCAGGATAGAGAGATCTTCTACCTTGCATATACTAGTGCAAACCCTAATGTATGATTCAAGTTTTTTTTTGTTTCATTTTTTTTCTTTTTTTAAGAGAAAAAGGAGAGAGAAGAAAGAAAGAGCCCTAAATCTAGATACGTAAGGTGGAAAGAATTAGTTATGGTTTAGTATTAATTACAATAAAGTTAGCAAACAATTAAACCTAGACCCCTATGGGTTTCTGAGACCTAACAGTTCGATGTAGAGTGGCTTAGCTTAAATAAAATTGGGTTTGTTCTCACTTCCTTCAACTAGCCAGGTAAGAGGTGGGATCGTGGGGGTCCCCCCGTTGTTTGCCTTAGACACCAATTGAATTGGCCAGATAAGCTAATGGAACCAATTAAATAACCACAAATTCACTTAGGCTAAGCCTTTATAACCTCTAGCCTTAGACACCAGTTTCAAGACTGAGTTCAGACTTACTTTGCACTTGACTTGACCATAATATTCAGAACTGAACTCGATTAATATTAGGGGCCAATATCTACTTGATTTTAGTTAGGCTAGGGTTAATGTGGGATGCTGGTTGGTTGTTTTTGGGCCAAGAGAAGGTGATAAAATCTCCACCTTATCTTGTTATGGGTGTTGCCCTTAAATTGATTTGAGATGAATATGCACAATCAATTTCAAACAAGGGATTCTATGCAACTAAATTAGATGCATGAAACTAATAAAAATTGAAAGCTTACCTTGTCTCCAGCGATCACCAAAAATAAATCTACAATGATGAATGCTCCTAAAAATTAAGTTTCTACTCTTATCATGCATTTTTTATTAGGTTTATGTAGATGAATTTTAGGTTAATTAAAAAAATAATAATTAATACTAAAAAAAATAGTTAAGGCTAGGGTTAGGATTGATCTCACCAACTTGGAAGCTTTCTATCTCCTTTTTTTTTTGAATTTTTGAATTTTTTTTTGAAAAGATAAAAAAAGTTAGTAAGTATGTCATAAAAAAATTAAAGAAATCAAACATTAAAATTGATACCTTCCCCGACAACAGCGCTAAAAATTTAATAGGATCAAGATGCTGTCGTTAGGACACCATGATTATCAATCAAATTCCAACTTCAATAAAAATTAAAAATATGTAGAAAGTAGTGAGTCGGGTTGAATCCACAGAGAAGGCAGGATTTTGATTTGAAATCTTTGATTTTACAAAAAAAAAATAAAATTTTGAAAAAATAATTTAAGTCAAAAAATTAAAAATTAAAAATAAAAAAATAAATCGGATACTAAGATCTACTAACTAGATCTTAGCATCTACTTGCAATAAAAATAAATAATAAAAATTTAAAAAGTATAAAAATAAATTGATACTAAGATCTACTAATTAGATCCTAGATCTACGTGCAAAAAATAAAAGACAGGAATTTAAAGTGCAAAAAAATAAATTTTACATTAATTGAAATTAAATTTAAGTATAAAAAATTTAAAAATAATAATAAAATAAAATAAAAATAAAATTGTAACAAAAATTTGAAGTTGATCAGCCAAGCCTCATCGAAAAAATGGTTGATGACTTCTCCATCTTTCGTCATACTCCGTAGAGCAAACCAACTTTTCTCCTTCTTTTTCTTGGATCCCTAAAGCTATTTAATTTTTTATCTATTTTTTTCTATACTTTCTACTAATTTTTCTGCTCTCAAATCTTATTCCTAGATCTCTTATTTATAAATAAATTTTTCATAATTTTTTGATAGAAAAAGAAGTCCTAAAACCCTTAGAAATCATATTAATCCCCTTAAGAATATTCTTGGCCATTGGATGAAGCTTGAATCGCCCAGATCTGCCCAAAATCCATAGTTTTAATCCTCTCAAAGTCGATCGAATGTCAGCCATGGATCTGGGTTCTGATGAAGTTTTGACCATCAGATCATGCAATTTAAATCCTTAACATAGTCGGGAGCATCCTTAGCCGTCCGATTGCATGATGGATCACTTCTAGACTATCGAATCGCACAAAAGAGTCCTCTTATAAACCGGCAATGAACAACAACCGTTGAATCTAAGTCGGATTGAATTTCAGCCGTTAGATCACATCCAGGATCTTTCTCTCACTATGAACCATGTCTATGGACCGCGTGAAGTTTTCTATGGACCGCACCCTGCTTTGTGGACCGAGCGCCGGTCCATCATGCATCGGAGGCTATTTTCTTTATTTTTTAAGGTATTTTAGCTCCATTTTTGCTCTGATTTTTATCTAAAAATTGAAAAAAAAATATGCATTAAATTTTTCAAAAATTTCTCTTCATTTTGGTATTTAAATTATTTAATATAAATTAACATCTATTTTTTTATAAATATATCTAATTTCATATTTTTTTCAAAATCATTTATTTTTAAGAAAATTCAATAAATTCATAAAATTAGGGTTTTTAAGAAGATGTTAGCATCATAAATTATCAAAAATATCTACAATAAATATAAAAATATACCACTTATCAATGGGGCTATAAATTTTTTGATCTTGAAAAGGATGCTTCAGATATGGATTAGAATTTTTGCCAATGAATTTATTTTTAACTATAATTCATTGATCTAATATAATTAAAATTTATGATTATAGATAAAATCAAATTTATAGTTCTAATTTGATTAAAAATTATGTTTAATTTAGATTGATCAAATTGTCATTGATCTAATTTGATTAGGATTTGACTCATGGTTGATCGGATCTTAGCTAACCTAATTGGATTAGGGTCAATCTAAGAATTGGTCAACTCAACTCAAAAAGGATGATAAATAATTGACTTAAATTTAAAATTGGATCAAGGGTTGAATCCGAATCAAAAACCCTAGATGGGTCCTATGCCCATATATTTAAACATCTCTATTGACATGTTTATGAAAGATATCACAATTAGAATAACATGAGTAGGTTATTATCATGTTTAGTAATTATTATAAATCTATGATGAGTGGTTATGGACTATGGTACATCCATGTGATGGATGTATGTATGAATGATTCCTATTGGCTAATTATATAAATGTATCTGCAAGAGTTGCAATAAGGGCTGGGTGCCCTTGATGCATAGTATTATCAGCTGTATCTTTTATATGTTTCAAATTGTTGATTAGGACTTTTACATATTGATGTGATATTGTAGAAAAAAATTTATTTAAAAATAGATAGAAATTATTTCTTTCTTTTTTTAGATAAAGTTCGATCATTCATGGAAGTCTTCATGGAGATGAAGACTGGACTACCAGATGTTTGGAGAGCATAGGCACATTAAAATTGACTATAAGATAGTTCAATCTATAATGCACCTAGGGTTAGACCCATATACCATCCTGTGGCTTGGATGTATATTATTCAAAAGTCCATAACCATTTGATTTTCTTTATATGCTCTTAATGCTAGTAGATAGAATTAAATAGAGTTGCATGTGATGGATTTGTATACATTTTGGATGTGCATGAGACCTAAGTTCCTCATTTAAATTATATTAAGTTATAATGATGAAGTGTTAAGAACACTACCCATGCTTCCTTCATGCCAAGCTAGTATTATGTCAAGAACCATAGTAGACTTATTGTGCTATCCACAAGGCTTGCTGTGGGGACTGATTTGATACTATCTTGATGCATAATGAAGCTAATGGTATTTGGCTCATACTAAGTCAATAGAGTATGTCAAAAACTATAGTGAGTTTGTTGTGCTATCCACAAGACTTGCTATAGGGATTGATATGATGTTGATTTAGTGATGTTTATGATATATTTTGGTAGTACTGTCTTGTTGTCCTATCTACAAGGATAGTATTATTCAGATATGACCATATAGGATTGAAAAATATGATTAATTAAAATATTATAGTTTGTTATGCTATCCACAAGGTTATAAATATTTTAGAGATAAAATTATGTTAAGAGTTGTATGAGATGCAATTGGAAAGGAGTTACCTATCCTTGAACTCATAGGAGCTTGTTGTGCTATCTGCAAGACTTTTTATGAGGAATTAGGATCTCAACCCCACTAAGAAACTTGATGATAGATTTTTTTTTTTTATACTTGAGGATTATGAAATTGTTAAAATAGTGAGAGACATAATTAGATAAAAGATCTCATCTAATTTGTGATGTCAACATGAGTAGTCCTTTTATGTTCTTATATATTAATCTGCATCTTCACTATCACTGCATGGTATATTTGATGCCTTTTTTATCAACTTTATGAACTGATTAAGAAACCTGAGAATAGTTCTCACATAGAAGATAGTCTCCTATTCTCTTGAATCTAATTTGATCAAAGATGATACTATAAAGAAGAAAAAAATATATATGAGATATGACGGGGATGACAGTATCACTGTCAAGTATATCCTGATTGACTTAATCATGTGATTAAGTCAATATCATGGATGGTGAGTTAATTCAAAATTCAATCCTACTTATTCTCCAAGTTTTTTCTTTAGCATCTCCCAAGAGAAGAAAGGTGAAGAATATCTTCGCCATGGGTATCTATTATCATTACAGTAATAACGAGCATTGGAAAAAAATTGAGAGAGTTATCTTGCAAGTGTGAAGCAGTTGCAGGATGCAAAAGTTGCATCTGCTAATGATTTGTATATAATACAAACTAATTTATCATTGAGTGTTTTAGCTTCAAAATTTTGGATATGAGATACCTCATATAGATCTCACTTATGCAAAGCATTGTTGGACCTATAAAGCTGAAGTAAGGTAACTACATATTTTTTGGCACTGATGGATAGTCTATTCATACTAAGGTTGTAAGAACCTACTTATTTATGTAACCTTCTAGCAAGGTTTGGAACTAATAGATTTTGTTATATGCCTAAATTTATCAAAAATATTATTTCAATTCTTTTGTTATTGTAGCATGGTTTTGAAATTAATGTTAAAGCAATAGTTGTTCTCCTTCTGATAAATTTTATGACTGGATTTATGATAATGATCTCATATTTCTGTCACTCAATGATGTTGTTCTTCACATTGATGAGAATAAAAATGAATATGTGATGGTCACATATTTCTGACATTGCCAACTTGGTCATTTTTGTGAGTCAAAGATAAATAAGTAATATAAAGAAGAGTTCTTTGATCTGTATGAATCTGAATCATATATAACTTATAAATCTTGTCTTTGGATAAAAATGATCAAGATCTCATTTACTAGATATGAAAAAAGATGAGCAAGGTATTAGGACTTGAACATATAGATATTTGAAGACTAATAATATCTTCACCAGAGATGGACACCACGTATGAGATATGGTGTGTTCCTTAATATGCTTCACAAATTTTGTTATTTCATTCTGAAGATATGCCCTAGAAATTACTGCATATATTTTGAATAAGATACCATCAGAATCTGTTACTAGACTCTATATGAGATATGGACAAGGAAAGAGACAAGTTTCCTAGCTTATGTGAAAAGAATTGATGTACATAAGTTTTGTGCTAGATCATATTTGTATAAGTTTATAGATTATCCTAAAGAGTAGTATTGATACTATTTCTACCACTCTACTAGATAAAAGATGTTTTGTCAATAGTATGCCACCTTTTGAAAAAAAATTTAAGAAGGGGATAGTGGGAGGATAATTGAACTTGAGAAGTTCAAGAACTATGAACTATCCCATCACAACCTGTGGAGTGTCTACAAGTTGATCCTCGACTAGATGTGCCCATTGATGAGGCACAACCATGACACACACCTCCTCATCGAAGGTCAATCTGAGTGTGTAATATAGCACTCAAAATTTGAATTTATCATTGAGAATGACGATACACCATACATTATTGAGAATGATATTTTTTTGACCTATTCGAAATAGTCATGAGTAGAGACTCTCACAGATGACTTGAAATCATGACATTCGAAATGAACTCCCGGTATATCAACCAAGTATGGACTTTGGTTGAAGCATCTATGGGTATGACCCAATATATTCCTATCAAGAATGTCAATCCAAATTTCTACTTGCTATTGCCACACACCAACTAGAGATTTTGTCTCTAGTGGGAGGGCAAATCTATTTATGGATTAAAGCAGACATTGAGCAGTCGATACTTCTATTTTTGATGAGATAGTCAAAATATTTGACTTTATCAAAATAATAGATGAATCCTATGTGTGCAAGAAGATAGGTGGGAGGCCCACTAACTTCTTGATTATGTATGTGGATGACATACAGCATATTGGGAAGGTAGTCCCAATATTGCACTCGGTTAATGACATACTTATCATAGAGGTTTTCTTTGAAAAGACTTGGGTTAAGCATCCAATATACTTGGCATCTATAGAGATAGATGTAAATAGATGTTAGGCTTGTTCCAGTCTAAGTACATGGATTTTATGTTGAAGGAGTTCAATATGAATAAATATAAAAGAGTTTACTGACACATATATATTCAATGTATTAAGCCTAATGTGGTTTATGCCTTGTGCATAATTATTGATTTCAGATAGATCCATGATAGGATCTTTTGAAAACTGTAAAAAATATTCTCAAAGTACTTAATAAGTACTAGAGGAGCAGTGAATTGAAAGGGTTCCATACCGCAAAACTGTGTTTGACTCAGTTGATTGCTGTTAGTAAGGATTGCTAAAAAAAGTCACCTGATGAAAGCGTTCATCACTGAGTTGGATGTGGTCTCACTAGAAACCCATGCACATCCTATGGCACTTTCATCTCATTCATGATTTGATCATAAAATGAGTTTATATAAAGAACAACATAATGGACCAATTTACTAAACCTTAACACAGCAGCATGCTCGCCACCTTGATTGCATGGGCATCAGGTACAAGGACGATTGGCTTTAGTGCAAGTGAGAGATTGAAAGAATAGTGCCCGACAAGCCAGTGCATGTGTGATGCAATGGATTTTTCTGTGATATCTTTCTGCTCATTTGCATGACATTGGTTATTTTATTTATGAGATATTATATTTTATCATTTACTACATCATATTTTTTATGATTATGATAAACTTTATAGATTAAGGCAATAATTTTAGGGCCATGATGAGATCATGCCAGTGAGATCTAAAATCTTGATAGCCTCAATCTAAAATATTTTCAGTCATTGGATCATCGAATGAAGATCGATGATGTCGGTAAGACTGGTACATTCCATGTATGCTCGATGGAGAGGATGATTGATCTCACAATCACTTGTGTAGTGACACTAATACAAGGATGTAGGTGCTCATTAGAGAATGAGTTCACTGAACTGATACACAGGAAGAACATCTAATAGAGCCTTACAGCATATCGACAGATGGTTCTTCAGTGGGAGTGGTGCAAGTAATCCTTTGACTTGAGATCACCATAGTACATTGTGTATATGGATCCATAATTTGATTTATTCTCTAGCATGCCATTTTAAGATGTATGTCGGATATTCTAGATATGGTGAAGTGTGCATAGAGGTTGTGAGTGGTCAACATAGAATTGGTTACTCCTTGTAGGAGGAGAGAACATCCTATGTGATCTCATAGGATGATGACTCTGAGAATCTCTTACCAGAGAAGGAATGAATAGTAAAAAGATTTTTACTAGTTCATTAATCGAGTCATCATCATCAGATCGAGATACATATAGATAGGTATTTGGGTTTGACATGATTCTATGCCCATGATCTGTTTGGGATGTTGTGCGATCGAAAGATTGAATTACACAGTAACTCACCACAGAAGGATAATTTTGATATTCTCATTAAATTTTATATCTTCTGAGTAGTCATGACATATTTCTAGATATCAATATTGACTTGTGGACTTGCAAGAATTAAAAGAGTTTAATTTAAAAATTAATTAGAAGGTATTCTGATTAATTGATACCTTTGGACTGACCAAATCGGATTAGGTCATGAGTTTGAGTCCACTGCTGGCTAAATATGGAACCCAATGGGTCACAATAAGAATTTGATCTTGGTCCAATCTATTTGGATTTATTGTAAATCTTATGAGTTAATTAAATTGCTAGCACATGAATTAACCCAAATTCTCATTGAAAGAATAATGCCCTATAAGCCAATCGCATATGGGATGCGATAGGATGTTTATTATAATTTATCTTTCAGACTCATATAATTAATATTTATATTATTAATAAATAAATATTTTTAATTCATTATATGCTGCATCTTGTTGTTCTTAAGATTATAATGAACCCCATAGATCTGGACAATAATTTTAGGGCTGTGATGAGATCACGTCAGTGAGACCTAAATCCTTGATAGCCCTAACCTAAAATATTTTTAGCCGTTGGTATATTGAGTCGGAGATCAATGATAGATAAGACTGGCATGTCCTATATATGCTCAGAAATAAGGGTGATTGATCTCACAACCACTTGTATGGTGACACTAATATAAGGATATGGGTGCTCATTAGAGAATGAGTTCACTGAATGAACTTGTAAAAGAATATCAGATGGAGTCTTATTTACATGTCAACTGATAATTCTCTAGTGGGAGTTAAGTGATCTTTAGACCTGAGGTCACCATGGTACCTTGTGTATATGGATCCATATTTTGATTCACTACCTAACTTGGTTCTTTGATCCTTATATGGGGTGTTCTGGATATGATGAAGTATGCATGGAGGTTGTGAGTGATCAATAAAGGATCAATCACTCCTAATAAGGAGATCAAACATCCTATGTGATCTCATAGGATGGTGATTTCGGATGTCTTTGGCCAAAATAGGATGATAATTAGAAAAAAAATTTTAATATATCATCAACTGAATCATCACTTTCAGATCAAGATACATATGGATAAGTAATTGAATTTGACATATTTTTATACTCATAGCTCATTTGGGATATTGTTTGATTGAAAGATTGAATTATACAGAACTTACCACTGAAGGATATTTTGATAATTTTTTATCAAAATTTTAAATCTTTCAGTAGTCATGACACATTACTAGACATCAATATTGATTTATAAATTCATCAAAATTAAAAAAATTTAATTTTAGAATTAATTTGGAAGAGTCCAAGTTGATTGGGACTCTTCGGATGACCTAATTTCATCGGATTAGGGTTACATCGAAAGTCTTAATCTACTACTGGATAGATTTGGAACTCAATGGGTCACACACTTTGAGATTTGACCTTGTTCTGATTTAATTAGAGTTTAACATAAATTCTATGAGTTAATTTGATATGCTAGCATATTGTATTAACCCAAGTTTTTAAATTGGTTTGGTTCAAAGTGTTTGAGCTAACCTAGACCAATTGCCTTTGATCCAATGGGGTTGGGTCAATTTAAATTAGATCCTTATCCAACTTGAACTAGTTTCAAGTAGAGAAGGACTCCTCTATGCCCATCAAAATTCATGGCAAAATATAAATGCCACCCCCTTTTTTTTTGCATGTGAAATGAAGAGTCCTTAATGAAGGTGGTTAATTTTTACACGTTGCCATATTTTTCCATCCGATCTCCTATATTTTGTCACCAAAATTTATTAGATTTTTTATGACATATAGAAGAAGGAGAGTCCTTCTATTACAAGTATCTAGAATACTAAAAATTCATATGGTGAATTTATTCACTGCATGGGAAGTTGAAGCGCCAAAGGTTGGTGCCTCTTCATCCCATGTGACGTCCCTTGGTCCCCTATTTATAAGAGATGCCCCACATGGTTGGGTGATATGATTTTAGATTGAAACTAGAGAGGAGGTATGTGGAAATCATAAAAAAAATTTAGAAAAAATTTAAGAAAAAGGCAAAGAAAATTTGAGTGGCAAAATTTGCAAGAAGGGTGGTGAGATTTTTAGCAAGTGTTGCTAGTGTGCCCTAGAGTTTGATTTTTCCATGTGTTGGAGTCAAAAATTAAATCTTAGGTTGTATGACATCTGAAGAGTATCCTCTTGGTGTCATTCTGATGGCAAGATCAAAAGTAATTAGACTTTGGTACGATGTGATGTAAGTTCGAAGCTAGCAGTGTTCTTGAGAAAATAAGGCTGCAGTAACACACCGATTGGGAAGGACCTTGGCCAATTTTTGTGTGGATCACCATTGGAGGACTTCTACTTTGGGGTCTTATGGAAAATACCAATATGCCACTTTTTTATTTTGATGAAAGTATAAAATTCTATCCTTTTGCATGCTTGATTTTGCTTTGATCGATATCGACAAGGTGATTCTATGGTTTGAATTCCAGCTCGATAGTTTTATGTGATAGAACTACTAATTTGTATGATTTTAAAATTTTTAAAAATTATTTTTTACTATATGACCAGAATCCAACAGTGGTATCAGAGCCATCCTTGTCTAATTCGATCATACAAGTGCTAAATTGTAACATTGAATTGTTCTTGTTCATATATCTTGTCAAAAATGTTGTATTATTTTTAGCATCGATCTTTAAACTCAAAAAATATTTTTGACTTTTTATGTATCATGATGTTAAATTTTAATTATTAGAATTATGAATCTATGGTTATTTGAAATTTTTATTATCATGGTAGCATGATGCTTAAATCGATGCATAATTATGGGTGTCATGCATGCCTAATATGATTAGGATTTGTTATATTATTTGAATATACTTGCCATTTGTTATGACTTCAATTGCACCCTTATTTAATTTTTGGCATGATAATATAATTGCTATTATGAATAGTAGAAGCATGTCAAATTGCATAATTTGTAGTGTACATTTTATGTAGTCATAGTTAGGATGTGTCGAGACCAGTTCAAAATCCTTCTTTAAAAATTATATTAAGTTGTAATGTCGGGATTTACTTTCAATTCTAAAGTTAAATTCTTTAGATCAATTAATGTCAAGAAAAATATGAATGGTGATTTTCTAATTAGATCAGTATGCTGGCCTGACCAACTCTGTTGGTGTCTAGAAAAGCTACGAGGAGCCTTCTACCTACTTACCTGACCAATTTGGTCTTGTTGAATTTCAGACTTAGATTAATTAAGTGATGTAGATATTACAAGGATCTTCCTTCAAACTTGATCGATAAAGTATGTCAAGATCTTAGTGAGCTTGTTGTGCTATCCACAAGGCTTACTATAGAAACTGACATGATGTTGATCAAGTGCATATTGATGCTTATGGCATATTTGAATAGTGTTGCTTTGTTGTGCTATCTATAATGACAGTATTGTTTAAGTATGACCATATAGGATTGACGGGTCAACTTAACTAGAACACTATAGTTTGTTGTACTATACACAAGACTATATGTAATCTAGAGGTCAGAATAAAAGATGTTGAGAATTATAGAGGTACAATTAGTAAAGAGTTATCTACTCTTGAACTCATGAATGCTTGTTGTGCTATCCACAAGGTATTTGTGAGGAATAGGGATCTCAACCCCACTAAGAAATATTAGAATGTTTCTCGATTTTCATATTTAAAGGCTATGAAGTTTGATAAAATAGGGAGATATAATTAGATAAAAGTCCTAGTTTAGTTGTGCATGTCATCATGAGTTGTCTGCTTATATTATGTTTTTGTTGTTGTAGATTAACTACATACATGGCATCCTCACTTTCACTTAGAGGTATCCTAGTTGCAAACAAGTTGACTAGACCTAACTATGTCAACTAGTTAAGGAACTTGAGAATTATTCTCACTCAAGAGAAAGTCTCTTACATTCTTGATACACCTACTCCAGATTCTCTTAGGGAAGATGCTTTCGAGGAGGATAGGCTGCATATAAAATATGAAAAGATGATCATGTGACTGTCAAATGCATCATGCTTACCTCCATGAGCAACGAGCTCCAGAGGCAGCATGAGGACATGGATATTCCCTCTATTCTCCTTAATCTTAAGGAGTTATATAGGGAACAAAGTCGAACTGCTCGATATGAGATATCAAAGCAGTTGTTCCATACCCACATGACAGAAGGCACCTCCATGCAAACTAATGTCTTGAAGATGATTGATTTGATCACTCGTTTGAGATAATTAAATTTTGTCATAGATGATGAACTAAGTCAGGATTTGATCCTGCAGTCTCTCTGTGATTTTTTTTCTCAGTTTGTTATAAATTATCATATGAACAAACTAAACATTAGCCTGCATGAGCTACTGAATATGTTGAAAATAGTAGAGAGCCATTTCAAGGGTGAAAAGGCTCAGATTCTTCATGTTGATAAGATCAGCAAGAAGAAGGCAAAGAAGGGTTCTAAGAAAAAGTTAAATCCTAAGGTTAGCATCTCTAAGAAGAAGGCGAAGAAGGTCTCCATCAAAGGTACTTGTTATCATAATGGCAAGGAGGGCCATTAGAAGAGAAATTGCAAGGAGTACCTTGCAACCGTGAAACCGACAAACATTGCTAAAGGTTTGTATATGATACCAACCAATTTATTATTAAGTACTTCATGTCAAATTCATGAATATTGGATACTACCTGTGGTTCACACCTTTGTAAATCATTGCAGGATCTACAGAAAATAAAGAATCTGAATAAAGGTGACTTCGAGCTATTCGATACCAGTGGAGAGTCCATTCAGGCTGAAGCTATAGGAATCAGGGTTTTGAAGTTACCTTCGGGCAAAATTTTAGAACTAAAGACCTATTATTATATTCATAATATTATTAGAAATATTATTTCTATACCATTATTATTGGAACAAAGTTTTGAAATAATTACAAAGAACAATGGTTGTTCTATTTACTTTTCTAATCAATATTATGGAAGTACTTTTATTAATAATGATCTTATATTTCTTTCACTTAATAATAATGTGTTTCATATTGAAAATATGAAGAAAAAAAGAGAGAGAATGTGAATGTCACATACCTCTGGCACTACCGACTTGGTCATATAAATGAGTCAAGGATTAATAAGTTATATAAAGATAATTTCTTTGATCCTTATGATTATGAATCATATGAAACTTGTAAATCTTACCTCATGAAAAAAATGATCAAGACTCCATTTACTGGATATGGAGAAATGATAAGTGACATTTTGGATCTTGTACATACTGATATATATGGTCTGATGTCAACTCAAGCTAGAGATGGATACTCTTATTTCATCACATTTACTGATGATAGGTCAAGATTTGAATATATGTATTTAATGAAATATAAATCTGAAGCCTTTAACAAATTTAAAGAGTATCAAAAAATAGTTGAGAAATAAACTGATAAAAGTATTAAAACTCTTCGATCTAATCGAGGAGGAGAATATTTATCCAATGAGTTCCTTGATTATTTGAAACAAAATGGAATACTCATTCAATAGATACCTCCTTATACTCCATAATTAAATAGAATTACAAAGAGAAAGAATCGCACCTTATTAGATATGGTGCGGTTCATAATGTATTTCATGGATTTTTCGATATCTTTTTGGAGATACGCCCTTAAGGTTACAGCATATATTTTAAATAAAGTACCTTCTAAATCTATTTCTAGCACTCCATATGAAATATGAAAAGAAAAAAGACTCAATCTGAAGCATCTTAAGATTTGAGATTGCCCGGCATATGTGAAAAATATTGATGGACATAAGCTGGATGCTAGATCAAAAAAATATAGGTTTGTAGATTATCCCAAGGAGAGTATAGGATACTACTTCTATAATCCTACTCAACAAAAGGTATTTGTTGGTAGGCATGCCATTTTCTTGGAGAAAGAGTTTATCTAAGAAGGAAGCAGTGGGAGGTCTGTTGAACTTGAGGAAGTTCAAAACCTACAATCCATCCAGGATTTACAAAATGATTCTCAACCAGATGTACCCATTGTTGAAGTACAGTCACTACACACACCTCCTCTCCGAAGGTAGAGTAGAGTACGTAATGTACCACTTAGGTATGAATTTGTTATTGAGAATGACAATACAACCTATATTATTGAGAATGATGAACCTATGACCTATTTAGAAACTATCATGATTAGTGACTCTGATAAGTGGCTCAATGCTATTAAATCCGAAATGGACTCTATGTATGCCAACCAAGTATGAATTTTGGTTGATGCATCTAAGGGAGTGACCCTAATAGGCTGCAAATGGACCTTCAAAAAGAAAATTGGAGCAGATGGCTAGGTAGAGTCCTATAAGGCCAGGCTAGTGGCAAAAGATTTTAAATAAAAATAAGGTATTGATTATGAAAAAATCTTTCCATCGATAGTCATGCTCAAGTCTATTCGGATAATGCTTGCTATTGTAGCATACCATGACTATGAGATCTAGCAGATGGATATCAAGACTGCCTTCCTCAATAAAAATCTTGAGGAAGAAGTCTATATGACTCAGCCAGAGGGATTTATCTCAAGTGAGAGAGCAAATCAGGTATGCAAGCTGAATAGATCCATTTATGAATTAAAGCAAGCATCGAAGAGCTGGAACATCTATTTTGATGAGATAGTAAATGTTGAAAAATATGTCCCAAAAGTCAATTGTCAACCTGTTGACGGTTGAGCAACCTTATATTATAATTGATTTGTTAATAAATAAAATATATTTTTGATATTTTCATCATAAGTTTTCATCTTCTAATGAACTCTGTTGTTGTGATTGAAGTCCTTAAAACTATTTAGGTTCGATAAAGAGAAGATTTACCGATTAGTCCTTAAAACTGTTCACAACCAAATGATGGGCTGTTAATAAGGACAACAGCTTCTATCGAGCATAGGTCGCTATAGGCTATAGGGGTTGGTTGTCCTCTTAACCAAGGAGTGTGGAGATACTGGTATGGTATACAGGTGAGATATAAGGATACATCATCATGGAACGTGACCAACTCCAGAGTATTCTGCTGTCGAGAATGTCTCTGATGGGATATAGATATAAGTGTCCCTTAGACTTGAGATCGCCTCAGTGACTTGCAAGCAACTCACTATGCTTTGGTACTGGACTAACTGAATTTCTAACTCAGTGATAGAAGGCTTTTGGGCACAGTCAAGTACTTGTGAAGCTGGAGTGTGATCAAGATGAGATTGACCACTCCAAGAGTTGGAGAAGAATGAGTCGCTGTATTTCAATTTAGTAAAACCTTGGCCAGGATAATCCATCAGATAGATTTGATATTTTAAAATACAATGTGGACAACCTGATCAGAGTTGACAGTGGAACTTTGAGGTGTCCCATGAGCATTTTGGTCAAGGAGATGAATTATATGGAAACTATATCCGCATGGGTTCTAAGGATGTTGTTCTACATATTCGACCTATCCGACCGTCGGGTACCATTGCTAGATGGTCACTTCAATTGGTATAAAAATTTATTTCTATGCTATTGACTTAGATTTGGACCTATGAGGTCACACACATTAGAGTTTACGATACGATCGGATGGTTGATCAATGATTAAGAATCATTCTAGGATTAAACGATCAATACAATTGACATTTAACCTAATACAAGTGTTGCAAGAGGATCGATTAGCAATTTGATTGCTAATTAGCTTAATTTGATTAAACCAATGGGCTGAGATTAAGTCTAATTAAATATGATTTAATTAGATTTGGTTTGAGCTTGATTGGATCAAGTCCAATTGGTTTATTGAATAAACCAAGTGCAAGAAAAAACTAGTCCTAGTTCAATTAGGACTTGGGTCAACCTAATTTCTAATTCGATTAAAAAATTAAATCAGATTTAAATCTAATTTAATCTGATTAAATTAGATTCTTAATTAGGTTAAGACTTATTTTAATTGGGTTGATTTGATTTTGGTTTGATTTGGTTTAAGAAACCAAATTTGAACAAGTCATAGATTGAATCCTAGTAAGACTAGGATTCCACCTTGCGCTACCTTAGCCCCCCATGCCCACTCTCTCTTATTTTGTGTGACAAAACCTTATCTCCCAAGCCTTCATGCATGCCTAAAGCTTTTCACTCTATCTCTCTTATATGGAATATGATTATGGACCAAGTCAAAGTAGGTGTTGGTGCAAAAATCCGTCTGCATCGGAGAAGCTGGAGTCGAGGGAGTCGCGGTCGCCGCCTGGACCTGCAAAAGAAGTCTAAACTAGAGTTGGGGTTGCTCCGGCAAGACCCTCCAACGCTCAAGTCAGTTCTCTGCCTCAACAAGAATGGAGTGCTCGAACGAAAATTTTAGCAGAGTTTTTGGGATAGAAATTAGAGCTTAGAGAATAACGTATCTGGGGTCCCCCTTTTATAGGCGGAGGGTGCAACAGACTGATAGCGATGTTTGTAACCATCTGGCAGTGGGCCACCCGGGGTCAGGAGGAGTTTGTTATGAAGAGTAGTGGAGTGGAATCGTGGCCATCACCGGGACCTACCACGTGGAGTCTGTTCGGGGAGTGGAGCGGTGTCCGTTGTCGCAACTTGCCAGAGGGTGGAGGAGCCATGTGGTATCCATCGCAGGAAGTGCAGCAGAGTCGTGGCCATTACTGTGGTCTGCCAGGGAGTGATGGAGCCGCATGGGATCCGTCGCAGGAAGTGGAGCAGAGCCGTGGCCATTACTGTGGCCTGCCAGGGGGTCCGAGCCTGTCGGTCGAAGTTCGGTTGAGGTGCCTGGCGGAGAGAGGTAGCTATCCATCTGAGAGGAGCTCGGATGTTGCAAATCCTGTTGGGTGCCTTGGGCGTTAAGGCTGCAGGCGAGGACCACTTGCCGTAGGAGCTCGGTCAGAGGCTTTCCGCAGACGCAGTCTGGTTTCGCGCAGACTTCGGCAGAGGGTCCACCGGCGGTGGATGTCGGATGGCGCTGGAGAGGTTCATCCATCGGAGGGGTCTAGCTGCTGGATTCTGTGAGCACGATATTTGCTCGCTTATAAAAGTTTAGTCGGAGTCCGATCTCTGTAAAAGCCCGGATGGGGATCATTTGTCGAGGAATCTCGGCCAAGGCCTGTCTGCAACAGAAATCCGAAAAGAATTCATCCATAATGGAAGCTCGAGTGAAGGCTTACGATGGGAATCCGGCACAGACCGCTCGTGGTAGAAATTTGAAGTAGATCATTTGTAGCGAAAACTCGGAGTGGGTCGCTTGTAGTAGAGGCTCGGAGTCTGGCCCTTGTAGGAGTTCGGGGTGAGGTCTACCTGCAACAGGAGTTCAGGGTGGAAGTCCGGCTCCCGTGAGAGCCCGGATGAAGTCTTCCTGCAGTTGAAGTCGGGGATGAAGTCCGGCTCCCGTAGGAGTCCGGATGAAGTCTTCCTGCTGTTGATGTCGGGGACGAAGTCTAGCTCCAATAAGAGTCCGGATGAAGTCTACCTGCAGTTGAAGTCGGGGATGAAGTTCGGCTCCCGTAGGAGTCCGAATGAAGTCTACCTGCAGTTGAAGTCGGGGATGAAGTCCGGCTCCTGTAGGAGTCCGGATGAAGTCTTCCTACAGTCGGAGTCGGGGGCGAAGTCCGGCTCCCGTAGGAGTCCGGATGAAGTCTACCTGCAGTTGAAGTTGGGGATGAAGTCCGGCTCCCGTAGGAGTCCAGATGAAGTCTACCTGCAGTTGAAGTCGGGGATGAAGTCCAGCTCCCGTAGGAGTCCAGATGAAGTCTTCCTGCAGTTGAAGTCGGGGATGATGTCCGGCTCCCGTAGGAGTCCGGATGAAGTCTTCCTGCAGTCGGAGTCGGGGGCAAAGTCCGGCTCCTGTAGGAGTCTGGATGAAGTCTACCTGCAGTTGAAGTCGGGGATGAAGTACGGCTCCCGTAGGAGTCCGGATGAAGTCTAGCAGGTGGTCGACCATCGTCGAAACTTGGGTGGAGTCCGTTCGTCGTGGAGAATCCGGCCTACACTAGTGGGGGTTTATCCGTCGGCAGAGCTTGAGAACGTTGCGGAGGCTCGACCGTCGGAGAGGTTCGAAAAGATGTCATCGAAGGTCGAACATCGATAGAATCCCTGAAGAGTCACTCCTGTCATGAACTTCGGCTGGGGGGTATTTTATACCCAACACCAGCCCCCCTACTTCCGAGTTCGAGTTTCGAATGAAGGAAGTACAGAGAAATTTTCACAGCCGAAGTTGTCCCCTTGAATCCCATGCACGATCGTCCTCAGATATTCTGGTATTTAATGCACGCGTGTTGGAGTCTTTTCAAATCAGGGCGATCCGATGGGACCTTTCGAAATTCTCGCTGGAGCATTGGCCCAGGTACGGTGCAGTAATGGCTTTGTTAGCTGTCAGCCGCTTTTAGCCGCCTGCTGTGGCGAGTGGGACACGTGGCGAGCATGGGTCGGCCTGGGGAGATCCGCAATCATTATAGCGCCAGATCTCAGGGTCTATTTAAACCCGTCTTTCCGCCTTCAGGAGTCTCATTCCGCCTGAAAGTTCTGTCGGTGTCTGTCTTCTCCCCGAGAGCTCTGACCCTCCTTGGCGTCCACCTTGGCCCTAAGCGTTCTTCGAGTCATCCCTGTCCTCGCACCTCTGCATCCCTCAGAGTGACTTAGGTTAGTCCCGAAACTTTCGTTTCTTTTCTTGCCATCTAGGTGTCCTTTCTCCTCCATTTTCCTTTCGCCGCATTCCCTTGGTTTGGTCCCCCACGAACCTTTCGCCTCTTATTTCGCCTGATTTCTTTGAGATTTTTAGGGTTCTTGTTTGAAATATCTTCTGGCACCTCCGTCTCTAGTGGTTCCAGGAGTTCATCCACCTCAGTCCCCCAGAACCCTCATACTGTAGACGAACCCTCATCTAGGGCTGGGCCTCGCCCGATTTTTGTGCCGGATGCCATTCCTTGTTCTCTGACTCTGGATGAAATTTTACTGATAAGGGTTCAGTATAGAGCTCCTCCGGAGTATGATCTGGAGCTTCCTAGTCCCACCGATCGGGCTAGCACCCCCCCATCTGGCCGTTTCTGCCTGTATCAGGAGGCCTTCCGTGTTGGGCTCCGTCTTCCGCTTCCGTCCTTTGTCGTCGCTCTTTTTTATTTTTTAGATATTTCTTTAGCTTCAGTCGCACCGAATTCCTTTAGGTTTCTGATAGGGTTCCTCTTCCTTTGCCACGTAGTCGAAGTTCAGCCATCTCTTTCTTTGTTTAGGTATTTTTACACCTTCAAGCGCCACCCCTCGACAAAGGACTGGTGGTATTTCTCCCCTCAGTTTGGCAAGAAGGGGTTGCTGAAAGGTGCTCCCTCTTCAATCCATAACTAGAAGGGGAAGTACCTCTTCGTCCAATGCCCGACCTTGCGGTTGGGATTGCCCCCTTGGGGCTCCCTGAGGGACTCTGTCCGTCGGGCTCCCAGCCTAGGGGAGGACGACCTTCAGGCCACCCGGAAGCTTCTTAGTTATTCAACTCCTTCCCTTCCCAACCTTCTGAAGGAGCAGTTTTTGTTCAATATCGGCTTGAGCCCCCTGGATCCTGCGAGTATCCCATCTTTCCTTTCCTCTTCTTTTCTCCTTCTCTGCTTCTCTCTTTTTTTTTTGCATGTCACTTCTTCCTTTTCCACCCCATCACTGATCTCTTTCTCTCCCTCTTCCTTCTTTCTCTCTTTTTTTTTTTTTTTAGGAATGAATGTCGAAGCAACACGGATGCTCGCCAGGGGCCTCAAGGCTCACAAAAGAAAAGGCACCGCGACCTCCGGATCGGCAAAGAAGGTCAGAACGGAGGAGATGAGCTCGGCCATGCCTGCCCAGGCAGCCCTCGCGGTCGATGTTCCTTCAGACGCTGAACCTCCGGCCCCCGGGCCTCTTCAAGGAGTTCCCCCGCTGAGGTTCCCGCTTCGGGGGCCCGCTTCGAGGAGGTGCCAGGGGTTGAGAGGGGGAGGAGAAGGAAGTCGGTGGCCCGCAGGGTGAGTAGCCGCCGAGCCGCCATCGAAGAGTCTCACGGTTCCGAGGAAGAGCCGGGGGAGAATCCTTTAATGACAAGGACCTGATAAAGCAACTGGTCGACGGCTGCATCCTGCCTGAAGTCGTCCAGAGGATCGTTCGCACCGATCCCGAACAGTGGGTTTGGGACTCCTTAGGGTCCTTCCTCGAGGTGAACAGATTCACTTTCCTTCTTCCCTCGCACCTTCATTCAATTAGCTTCTCAACTTTCGTACTAACCTCCTAGCCGCCCTTGTAGATCGGGCACTAGCTCCTTGCCAACATCGAGGCGACGAATCGGGTGAGGAGGGATGCCATCCAGGCGGAGGAGGGTCACCGGTCGAAGCCGCCCGCCTCAAAGAAAAGGCTGTCGAGCTAGCCAACCTCCAAGAGGTCCTTGAGAAAGAAAAGCAGACCTCAGAGGAGATGGTGAGGAAGGCGGAGGTCGAGGTCGCAAATTTGACGGAGCAGATTCTGGTTCTGATCTCAGAGGCTAGGGCCCTAGCAGTGAGGAGTTCAAGGCCTCTGCGGAGATGAGAGACCTGAACGTCAAGTTCGGCCAAGAAGCATTCATCAAAGGATTCGAGCTCTATCAAGAGAAGGTGATCAAGAAATTTCCCGAGCTCGACCTCAGCTTCTTGGATGAGGCATCTGAAGATGAAGTCGGGCCCTCTCCCACTGCCACTGCCACCGTAGCGCCCCTTCCAAGAACACCGAGCTCCCCAACTCCTATTTCAGAGGTCTGAGATCTCTGACTTTGTATTTTTCTTTTATTATAATTTTTCTTTTCCCTTTTGTCTTTAAGAAACGTTCAATCAATAAAATTGGGTTTTTCCTTATGGAGGGCTTCTCCACTCTTCTTCCCCCCTCTTCTTTTTTTTTTTTTTGCAATAGACGCGCTTGATGCTTTTGTCTCCCGATGGCAGTGTCCTGCCAAAGTGCTTCCCTTGCCACAAGAATTCGCTGAAGTCCACGATCCAACATCTGAAGAAGAAAGTTCATCATTTAACAAAAAGGTCGAAGGAGATGGATGGCAAACTTCGCAGGTTGAGGGAGAGTCACTCTGAGGCCACTGTGGAGGCCACCTACTTTCGAACCTCCACGTGAAGGGGATCATGGAGTATAGCCGGAGGAAAGCAACTTTGAGAAGGAGCTTGAGGAACATAAGAAGTGCGCCAGCGACCGATCTTGGGCCCAAGCTATCAAGTTCAGCTCTCTCAGAGTGGAGCTATCGACTGCACAGGAGAGGATTAGCCAGTTGGAAGGAAGCTCGTCCCGGCTTTCGACTCGGACCGACTGCGATCGGGAATGGTCGAAGAAGCTCTCCGACCTTCAGCAACAGCTCCAAGATGTCGAGGTAGCTATAACGCGTACAGGCCGGTTGGTGCAAGCAGGTGGATGACTATAGGGGAAAGCTCAGGATGGCGACCGACGAGGTTGCCGCCTTCAAAGGCAGCTAGCCGAAGGAGCTCAGTTTGCTTCTGTTCGGGATCCCGACGAACTCCAATCTTGAGAAGAACCGTAGAAGAGCTATCTGTCGCCCTTGGGGAGGGGAAGGCCGAACTGCAGCAATTGAAGATCCACTGGTATACGAGCAGCGGACAGTCAAGGATGCGGAGGAGAATCCGAGGTCCTGAAAAAAGCACCGAGAGGCGGAGAACGAAAGCCAGGGCTTCATCGGAGATATATGGAGATGATAATGAGAGAGAAGGAATTGGAAGAAGAAGTTGAGAGCTTAAGGCACTCTCTGATGAGGGTCAAAGCCGAAAGTTCAAGTCGAAGGAAGTCGGGCCCCCTTAGGGCTCTTTTTGTCTTTCGTCCTTCTAGGTGTCTTCTTTTGCCGCTTGTCTGTTTGTTGTCTTGTTGTTGTTGTTTTTTTTTTTCGGACCTTCCAGGCTCTATAACGCAACTTTGCTAATGAAATGAAAAGGTCTTTGTTACCTTATCCGTATGTCGTGTTGAATTATCATGCATCGGATTTCTTTCATTTTTGTCCCGTGCAATGTCGATGTGTTCGAAGGTTCCTTGTTCATCTTTGTATTAGGTCGTCATTATCGAGTTTCTTGCATTTTTGATTGGTTCGGCGATGACACCGCTTGGAGGTTCCTAGCCATCCCGTGTTGATTTGCTTTTTGTTCGTGATCGTAGATCTTACTTTCTCTTCCTCCTTCTTCATGGAGACGAGGTCCTTTGTGCTTTTAGTGTAGTTTGGCTCCATTTTTATTGGGGTAGCTCCCGCTGTTCCTTCACATTTCCTCCTTCTTTTAGGCAAGGGTTCTCCCTAGCTTTTTACGGAGTCACGGTAGCGTAGAAGGGCCATCGAGAAGATTTTCTTCTTTCTTATCAGGTCTCGAATGACCAGACCTTAATTGGTGTCAGGACGAGATTCTTCTCCTATTTCTGATGTGATCAGTTTCAGCTCAGTTAGGACGAGGTTCTCCTTCTGTTCCTAACAGGGCTGCGGGGGCACATATGGGCGCTGTGTGACCTCTCCCCCCCATCTGGTCTACAAGCAATCGAACCTTCGACCTTGCTCATGTTAGGGCGAGGTTCTCCTCCTGTCCCTAACATGGCTGTGGGGGCACATATGGGCACTGTATGGCCTCTCCCCCATCCGGTCTATAAGTAACCAGGCCTTCGACCTTGCTCATGTTAGGGCGAGGTTCTCCTCCTGTCCCTAACATGGCTGTGGGGGCGCATATGGGCACTGTGTGGCCTCTCCCCCCATCCGGTCTAAAAATAATCAGGCCTTCGACCTTGTCATGTTAGGGCGAGGTTCTCCTCCTGTCCCTAACATGGCTGTGGGGGCGCATATGGGCCTGTGTGGCCTCTCTCCCCATCTGATCTAAAAATAATCGAGCCTTCGACCTTGCTCATGTTAGGGTTTGTTTTCATTGTCCGAAGGGGTCGTCCCCTGTCGTTACAAGTCTATGCCAAAAAGGGAAAGATGTGCAAGTCTGAAAGGAATCTTGATTTAAAGCGAGATCGTTCGCAATACATTTATAAGTTTTTCAAATCCAGGGCTGTAGAAGGTCTGCTTCCTGTCAAGGTCCTCTAGAGACGGAGTTGATGATCCCAATTGGAGGCCGATCTCCAGGCTGCTCTTCCCTCCTCGGTGGTTCAGGCTGCGGCAGGGCCCTTGGTCGATCCTCTCTACCTTCAGGCGACGTCGAATGAACCTATCGAGCTGACCTCGTCTGATGAGCTCCTCGATCTCATCTAGAAGCTGAATGCATTCCTCCATGTCGTGGTCATGGTCACAATTGTAGAGGCAGAATTTATTAGGATTATGCTTTCTGGGGTGCGTGCGCATCCTTTCTGGCCTTGGGAGCTGCTCTCTGACTTCCATCAGCACCTGGGTTTTCGATGCGTTGAGGGGGGCATAGCTGCGGAATCTCCCTGGGGAGACCTCCGGCGGACCCGATGCTCCGGGCTTCTCTGTCTGCGCACTCGAGAGGAGTCTGGGTGCGCTTGTGCCTGGAGGGAGTTCGAGAATGCACCGAGCTTCTCTCGCCCCTTTCTCGACTGGGGCTTACTCGAGTCTCCCGCCTGCCGCTTTCTCGCGGTCTCCTCGTCCTTCATCTTGAAGGCTTCTTCTGCTCGGGCATACCCCTCGGCCCGAGCCAATAAATCAGTAAAATCCCTGGGGTACTTCTTTTCTAGGGAGAATAGAAGGTCGTTCTTCTGAAGGCCACCTTTCAGAGTGGCCATCGCGATCGATTGGTCCAAGTTCGGACCTCCAATGCGGTGACATTGAAATGGTTGACGTAAGCCCGAATGGACTCCCCCTCCCTCTGCTTGATGTTGATGAGGGACTCTGAACCCTTCCGGAGATGCCGGCTGCTAACAAAATGAGCCTAAACTGGTGGCTCATCTGATCAAAGGAAAAGATGGTACCCGGCTTCAGTATCGAGTACCAGTTTCTCGCCGCTCCCTTCAAGGTGGATGGGAAAGCTCGGCACAGGATGGCATCAGGAACGTCATGAAGCAGCATCATTGTCTGGAAGGCCTCCAGGTGGTCAATGGGTCCGAAGTCCCGTCGTAGCTTTCAAACTGAGGGAGCTTGAAGTTCGGTGGGATCGATTCCTGCATGATCATTTGAAAAAAGGGAGGGTCAGTACAAATGTCCTCACCATAAGCGGGGGGAGCGTGGCGGAGTTCTTCGATCTATCGGTTCATCTCCTGGAGCCTCCGATCCAGAAAATCCTCTCGACTATAGGTCTCGAGGGTCTTCTGGCAGAATGGAGGTAGAGATCTTCCAGGGGTGGAATCGTGATCTGACTGAGGGCTCTCCACCCTCGGATTCATTTTTTCAGGAAAGATGGGGCGGCTGGCCCAAGTGGCCCATCCTACGTCGAATTTTGGAGTTCTGACGATGCTCTCTCCAGTCGCACTGATGCCTGCGGCTGCTGCTGCTGCTGTATGGCCTGCACAGCTTCAGTGAGGCCTCTGACCTGCTGAACCAGTAGGTTGAATTGCTCCATGCCAACCGCCATTGCTGGAGGAGGAGGAGGAGGCTGAGAAACTGGAGGTGAGGTCGGAGCCTGAGATCTGGCCGTGAAGGTCGTGGATCGCCGTGTGGATGCTTTGCGGGGAGGCATCGGGTGAAGACCTAGTGGGGGAAGGAGGAGAGGATGTCGGAAAAGATGACCGGAGGCGGTCCCATTGAGCGCTCCTTTAAGAACAAGGGTACTGTGAAGACACAGGCCCCTTCCTCTAGCGCCAATCCTGTTGGTGCAAAAATCCGCCTGCGTCGGAGAAGCTGGAGTCGAGGGAGTCGCGGTCGCCGCCTGGACCTGCAAAAGAAGTCTAAACTGGAGTTGGGGTTACTCCGGCAAGACCCTCCGACGCTCAAGTCAGTTCTCTGCCTCAACAAGAATGGAGTGCTCGAACGAAAATTTTTGCAGAGTTTTTGGGATAGAAATTAGAGCTTAATGAATAACGTATCTGGGGTCCCCCTTTTATAGGCGGAGGGTGCAACAGACGGATAGCGATGTTTGTAACCGTCTGGCAGTGAGCCTCCCGGGGTCAGGAGGAGTTTGTTGTGAAGAGTAGTGGAGTGAAATCGTGGCCATCACCGGGACCTGCCACGTGGAGCCTGTTGCAGGGAGTGGAGCAGAGTCCGGATGAAGTCTTCCTGCAGTTGAAGTCGGGGACGAAGTCCAGCTCCCGTAGGAGTCTGGATGAAGTCTTCCTACAGTCGGAGTCGGGGGCGAAGTCCGGCTCCCTAAGAGTCCGGATGAAGTCTACCTACAGTTGAAGTTGGGGACGAAGTCTGGCTCCCGTAGGAGTCCGGATGAAGTCTACCTGCAGTTGAAGTCGGGGATGAAGTCCGACTCCCGTAGGAGTCCGGATGAAGTCTTCCTGCAGTTGAAGTCGGGGATGATGTCCGGCTCCCGTAGGAGTCCGGATGAAGTCTTCCTGTAGTTGAAGTCGGGGATGAAGTCCGGCTCCCGTAGGAGTCCGGATGAAGTCTTCCTGTAGCCGGAGTCGGGGGTGAAGTCCAGCTCCCGTAGGAGTCCAGATGAAGTCTACCTGTAGTTAAAGTTGGGGATGAAGTCCGGCTCCCGTAGGAGTCCGGATGAAGTCTTCCTGCAGTCGGGGCGAAGTCCGGCTCCCATAGGAGTCCGAATGAAGTCTACCTGCAGTTGAAGTTGGGGACGAAGTCCAGCTCCCGTAGGAGTCCGGATGAAGTCTACCCGCAGTTGGAGTTGGGGATGAAGTCCGGCTCCCGTAGGAACCCGGATGAAATCTTCCTGCAGCCAGAGTTGGGGATGAAGTCCGCTCCCGTAGGAGTTCGGATGAAGTCTACCTGCAGTTGGAGTCGGGGATGAAGTCCGGCTCCCGTAGGAGTCCGGATGAGGTCTTCCTGCAGTCGGAGTTGGGGACGAAGTCTGGCTCCCGTAGGAGTCCGGATGAATCTACCCGCAGTTGGAGTTGGGGATGAAGTCCGGCTCCCGTAGGAGCTCGGATGAAGTCTTCCTGCAGCCGGAGTTGGGGACGAAGTCCGGCTCTCGTAGGAGTCCGGATGAAGTTTTCCTGCAGTCGGAGTTGGGGACGAAGTCCGGCTCCCGTAGGAGTCCGTATGAAGTCTACCTGCAGTTGGAGTCGGGGGCGAAGTCCGGCTCCCATAGGAGTCCGGATGAAGTCTAGCAGGTAGAAACATGGGTGGAGTCCGTCCGTCGTGAAGAATCCGATCGACGCTGGTGGGGGTTTATCCATCGATAGAACTTGGGAATATTGTAGAGGCTCGGCCATTGGAGAGATTCGAAAAGATGTCGCCGAAGGTCGGACGTCGGTAGAACCCCCGGAGGGTCATCCTGACACGAACTTCGGCTGGGGGGGTATTTTATACCCAACATAGGAATTAGTTTAGATTTCAAATTCTATGAGATAGAATTTTAGGAAATCAAAACTCTTTCCTTATGGCACTGATTTTATTTAGATTTTTTTTAAAATTTTTGTGGCTCTTATGGCACATATTGTTTCCTTTGCTGGTAGTCCATGGTAAAAAAGGAGGGGGCGCCCAAGTGTTGGGCACCACTTGTCTTGCCCTATTTGGATTTTCTTGACTAGGTATTTGACCTAAAAAATGATTCTTTATATCTCATTATTTAAGATGAATTTCTTCTTGAAATTTTTATGAATTATAGAGCATTGAGAGGCCTTTGGGGCATATGAAAATTAGGGAGAAAGAGTGTTAGGGCGTGGAGATATAATAGACACAAAACTAAGTGTCTGGGTTAGAGCAAAAAGAAGAAGAAGAGGGTCTTCTTCTAGGGTTGCTGAGTTCACCTCTATCCTTCCTCCATCTATGAGTTTTCTGAGAATATCTCATATCTAAAACTTCTTCTCCTACTTCTCATCTTTGGAAGAGTCCAAATCAAGAAGGAGGTATCTGATCGACCACGAAGAAGGATCAGTACAGTACTAGCATACTGTGCTGATTTCTTGGATCAGGACTTCTGATCGTGATTCGTGGACTGGTGTGGATGACTCCTAGAGGCCAGACGCATGTGCAGCTCACAACATCATCCTCAAGTTGGGATCAAAAAATTTAGAATGTCTAACTTGCAAGGTAATAGATCTGATCTATTATATTTTACATACATTAAATGTAGTATAGAAATATGTTGATATGATCAATATGTAGTTCTTGCACTTCATATTTTAATTTTTGGTTTAATACTATGTAATAATTATGTAATAAGATCTTAGATCTAGGGATTCTTTAATTTTATAAGATAAATTTTGATTTATTTTGGTCTTCCACTGCCTTATCTTGAAAATGTTTCAAGATCTAACCTTGAAACCCTAGATCTGGTTCCTTCAATTGGTATTAGAGCTTAGGTTATTTATTACATGATTATTTAATATACTTAGATTACTTCTTAGATTAGATCTAATTTATAATCAGATTGTTAAATCTAAAATTAAAATTTTTAGATCAATCACGAACTGTAGGTTGTCCTGCTGTAAGGTTTACCCCTTATAGTGCAAAGGTTGTCCTAGTTCGCGTAGATCTATCTTTAATCATAAATTTATTAGATATGATCTAGATTAAATTTATAATTTATTAGATTTAAAATATATTTAAATCTAAAATAAAATCTTTTTTTAATAATTTTTATATAAAAAATCATCATATATTTATCTAAAAAATTTGCGCAGTTTAAAGTTGAAATTGTTTCAATTACATGAACCTGTTTAGATTAGATCTAAAGTGGTTTCATGCTTATTTTACTTACATTTTGATTATGAATCAAACATGCAACTTGGTTGGTAGAACCATATTGTAAAAATATTTTACAAACATGAAAATTATTTTCAAAAAGCCAAACCCCAACCCTCAGCCTAAAACTTAATTGAGAATTAAGAAGTTGTTTGACTAGGTTCTAAGATTGTGAATTGAAGAACCTAAGACACAAACCATAACACATTGGGTTAATGGGTTAGTGAGAATTAGGTCCATTAATTTGGTTAGACCTGAGGTTAGATTAAAGATGGACTTTATTAGAGAATTGACTAAATATAATCATTTGTTGTCTTCGATTAGGTCAAGGATTCTCTAGATCAATTATAATAGTTGTAGTTGGTCAAGTCCATGTCTTTAATGAGAATCAAATGGACTTGATTCTTGGCTAAGCGATCTAGCATGAACTGTTAGGTTGATCTAATCAA
Source organism: Elaeis guineensis (assembly GCF_000442705.2). Classification (NCBI taxonomy): domain Eukaryota; kingdom Viridiplantae; phylum Streptophyta; class Magnoliopsida; order Arecales; family Arecaceae; genus Elaeis; species Elaeis guineensis. The sequence continues at coordinate 36,633,189 of NC_026001.2, read as the reverse complement.
AACTAATTAAACCAATTGATGTCTAAGCTAAACCAGATCAGTGATTTTTAATTGGTAGCCTGCTTACTTGGCCATTTCTAATGGTGTCTAAGGTAAGCTTTGGCAGACCCTCCCACCGATCAAACTTACCTGACCTCTTGGTGAAATTATATTTTGATCAGATCACTTGACTATTTGAGTTGACCCATGTTAGCTAGGTAAATCAGTGTGACTAATTTAAGTGCTCCTAGACTAGCCCTTTTAATGATCTCCCTTAAGCTGACTTGGTGAAGTCAATGGAAAGATCATGATAAGCTGGTTCATTTGACCTCCTCCTCTAAATCAATTAAATTTTTTGAAATTATTAGATCTTTAAAATAAAATAGATATGATGATAACTAGATCATAGCCTCCCATTAAGTGGATGACAATGGGTCCATCAATTGGATAATCATTGGAGGCCCAAAGGCTTGGTGCTTATCGACTGATGAATTGTCATTCATAATATGATTCCTTGACTGCATCTTTCTAAATGGTGGTTAGGTTAGCCAACCAAAGTTGGGCCTAATCATTCATTGGCTAGATGGGCCAAGTATGGTTATATTAATGGTTGGACCTAATCAGATCTTTTCAATGGAGGCCAAAGCCTACTAATTAGGGACTGGAGTAAAATTAAAATTACTAAAAATTATTTAAAAAAATAATTGGTTATGAACCTACCTTAGATGTACATGGATTAGCCAACCAAAGTTGGGCTTCTGTGCAGTCTAAATGGATTCTAGTACCTACTAAGAAATTAGGGTAATTCTTCGAATTGAAGGTAGAGGCTATCAATTCGAATAAAATAGTGGAAGAAATCTTTTGATTAAAGTCTAAATCTTTAGGTTTAATGAATCAATTACTATTTAGATTATGATTTTTCTTTGTATAGATATGGCCACTTTCCTATCGCTCCGATCATTGTTGGACAATGATAATTTGGTAGGACTCAACTTCAGTAGCTGGTACCAAAAGTTAAAGATAGTCTGGAGAATGAACGGATCCTATATGTGATAACGGATCCTGCACCTGAGGATCCAGCTGCCAATACACATGGAACAGTCAGAGATACTTATCAAAAGTGGCTCAGTGATCGGACCACAGTGCGTTGCATCATGCTGGCTACCATGAGCAACGAGTTCAGTCATAGATTTGAGATGGCCCAGCAAAGGATATGCTTCAAGTGTTCGAGGATGCCTTTGGCACACCTGATGATGTGGAGAGGCACAAGACTAGTTGTGCCATCTTTAACGATAAAATATGGGATGGTGCCTCTATCACTATCATATATTGTACATGATCGAGCTGATGGAGCATTTGAGCAAGCTTGACTTTTCCTTGCATGAGCAGCTTGGGAAAGATGCAATACTGAACTCGCTGCCCAAGTCTTATCTCCCATTCCTCACTCATTATAGAATGACAAAGCCTGAAGTAAACTACCACAGGTTACTGGGGTTGCTTCAGAACTTTGAGAAGGATCACCAACTCCACAAGGAGTCAGTAAACTTAGTAGGAGGTTCATCTTCTGGTCCTCGACCCTTTGAGAAAAGGAAGAAGAACAAGAAGAAGAAAGTGAAGAAGGTGTAAGTTTAGGCTGGGACATCAGTACAGGGCCAGACCAAAAAGATCAAGCCTGATAAGAGTCAAACTGAATGCTTCTTTTGCAAGAAGTGGGGGCACTGGAAGAGAAACTGTCCTCAGTACATTACCTCCCTGGATCGAACAGGCAGAGAAAGAAGCAAGCTGTTGCTGGGCAAGGTATTTATATGATAACTCTTTGTAATTTCTCAATTTGTGATATTACTGACTGGGTATTGGATACTAGTAGCCCTTACCATATTTGCAATTTGTTGCAGGAGTTGCAGGTCAGTAGGAGATTCGAGCAAGGTGAGAGATTCCTGAACATTGGAGATGGAAGACCAGTTCTAGTTCTAGCATTAGGAATCTTAAAACTTGTATTTGAGTCCCATACCGTTGTTCTTAATGATTGTCATTTCTGTCTCAGTTTTTTTTAAATATTATTTCTGTAAGCCTTCTGGTCAAAAATGATTATGAAATTTAATAAAGAAATAAGTTTGTAATATCATTATGAATGGTGTTACTATTTTTTATGGATATTTGAACAATGGTGTGTATATGTTATCACAACCTGTTAACGTAGTCTATTCTACAGGCAAGCATCCTAGATTAGATAGTGTATCAAATATCTACTTATGGCACTGTAGACTAGGTCATATAAACAAGAATAGGATAAACAAGTTGACTCAAGAGGGAATCCTCAAAGTCAGTGATTGTGAATCACTTCCAACCTATGAGTCCTGTCTTCTTGGTAAAATGATCAAGTCACCTTTTACTGAAAAAGTGAGAGAGCTACTGAGCTCTTGGGCCTAGTACATACTGATGTATGCAGGCCCATGAGCATAAGTACTAGAGGTGGATATTTCTACTTCATCACTTTCACAGATGATCTATCTAGATATGGATATGCCTATTTGATGAAACATAAGTCGGATTTATTTGAAATATTCAAATGATTCTGAAGTAAAGTAGAAAAATAAATTGGAAGAGTATTAAAACTCTTCAGTCTGACCAAGGAGGGGAATACCTTTCTGGTGAGTTTCTCACATATCTAGAAGAGAATGGGATTCTCTCCCAATGGACTCCTCCAGGAACACCACAGCATAATGGTGTGTCTGAAAAGAGAAATCGAACTCTGTTAGATATGGTCTAATCCATGATGGGTTTTGCCCGCTTGTCGATATCCTTCTGAGGATATGCACTTGAATTGGCCTGTTATCTGTTAAATAGGGTTCCAAGTAAGTCTGTAATTAAGACTCCATATGAGATATGGATAGAGCGTAAGCCATCACTTACACACCTTAGGGTCTGGAGGTGCCCGGCCTATGTCAAATGGTTAGTTACATATAAACTTGGACCTAGGTCTGACAAATGCATATTCATAGGGTACCCCAAAGAGATCAAAAGATATTTTTTCTACCATGCTGATGAACAAAGGTGTTTGTCAGTCTTAAGGCAACCTTTTTAGAAAAAAAAATTCTTGATGAAGGAATCGTTGCCTCTAAGGTTGAACTTGATGAAGTTCTACAGGTAGAAGGACCGACACCAATAGCTGAACCTGAGTCGGATTTGATTAGATTAGATTCGGAGTCCAATGTACCTGCACCATTAAGACGATCTGATAGAGTACCGCATCAGTCGGACAGATACTATGATTTTTGGTTCGAGATGGTGATCCCATCGAACGTGATGAGAATGATGAGGATCCGATCACCTATATGGATGCAATGCAAAGACCTGATTCTGAAAAATGGCTTGAAGTCATGAAATCCAAAATGGAGTCCATCAAGGTCAACGATGTATGGACATTAGTTGACCCACCTGAAGGGGTTAAACCTATTGGTGTAAATGGATCTTCAAAAGGAAGAGGGGTGCAGATGGAAAGGTGGAGACCTATAAAGCTCGTCTGGTTGTCAAGGGGTATCGTCAACATTATGGTATTAACTATAACGAGATGTTCTCTCCTGTGGCAATGCTCAAATCTATTCGGATAATGCTTGCAATAGCTGCCCATCTGGATTATGAGATCTGGCAGATGGATGTAAAGACAGCTTTTCTAAATGGAGAACTGATCGAAGAGGTGTATATAAGACAACCTGAGGAGTTTACATCCACAGATGAGTCCAAGATGTGCAAACTTTAGAGATCCATTTATAGATTGAAACAAGCTTCTCGGAGTTGGAACATGCATTTTGATAAGGTGATCAAAATGTATGGCTTCATTAAGAACGGAGAAGAGCCCTACATCTATAAATGAGCAAATGGTCCAGTTGTGGTATTCCTTATCTTGTACGTGGATGACATTCTCTTAATCGGGAATGACATCCCCACACTACAGGGAATAAAAGTTTGGTTGTCATCGTAGTTCTCCATGAAAGACTTGGGTGAAGTATCCTACATATTAGAGATGAAGATCTATAGGGATAGATCTAAAAGGATGCTTGGGTTATCTCAGTCCACGTACATAGACACTATGTTGAAGAGGTTCAGCATAGAGAATTTCAAGAAGGGCTATCTACCGATAGGCCATGAAATTTTTCTCTCTAAGAAGGATTGTCCGACAACTCCTGAAGAGAGAGAGCGTATGAGTAGAGTCCCATATACTTCGATCGTAGGATCTATCATGTATGCCATGACATGTACAAGCCAGAAGTGGCATACTCACTAAAAGTAGTGAGTAGATACCAATCTAATCCTGAAAAAATCACTGGAAAGTAGTTAAAGCCATCCTTAAGTATTTGAGAAATACTAAGAACCAATGGTTGGTTTATGACAAGTCAGATCTAAAACTTGTGAGGTTTACAAACTTCATCTTTCAATCTGAATATGATGACAGCAGAAGCATGTCGGGTTATATCTTTACTCTGAATGGTGGAGCCATCTGCTAGAAGAGTTTCAAGCAGCATACTATGGCAGACTCTGTTTGAGAGGCAAAGTACATCGCAGCATCGGATGCCGTGAAGGAAGCTGTGTGGCTGAGAAAATTCAACACCGAGCTCAGAGTAGCACCCTCCCTCGATGGTCCAGTCCTGCTCTACTGCGACAGCACTTGTGCCATAGCTCAAGCAAAGGAACCCAAAGCACACCAGTGGACAAAGCATATTTTGCACCGCTTCCAACTGATCCAAAAGATCGTGGATCGAGGTGATGTTGATTTTCAGAAGATCGACAGAAAGAAAAACCCGACCGACCCCTTCACTAAAGCCCTAGCGATAAAGGAGTTCGATAACCACAAGTCGAAGATGGGTATTAGATACTGTGTCGAGTGGCTTTAGGATAAGTGAGAGTTGTTGGAAAATATGTTTCAAAAGTTAATCATCAACCTGTTGACGGTTGAGCAACCTTGTATTGTAATTGATTTGTTAATAAATAAAATATATTTTTGGTATTTTCATCATAAGTTTTCATCTTCTAATGAACTCCGTTGTTGTGATGAAGTCTTTAGGACTATTTAGATTCAATAAAGAGAGGATTTATCGATTAGTCCTTAAAACTATTTATGACTAAATCATGGGTTGTTAACAAGGACGACAGCTTCTATCGAGCATAGGTCACTGTAGGCCATATGGGTTGGTTGTCCTCTTAACCAAGGAGTGTGGAGACACTGGTATGACATACAGGTGAGATATAAGGGTACATCATCATTGAACGTGACCAACTCCAGAGTATTCTGCTGTCGAGAATGTCTCTGATGGGATATAGGCATAAGTGTCCCTTAGACCTGAGATCGTCTCAGTGACTTGCAAGTAACTCACTGTGCTTTGGTACTGGACTAACTAAATTTCTAATTTAGTGATGAAAGGCTTTCAGGCATAGTCAAGTACTTGTGAAGTTAAAGTGTGATCAAGATGGGATTGACCACTTTAAGAGTTGGAAAAGAATGAGTCGTTGTATTTTAATTTAGCAAAACCTTGGTCAGGATAATCCATTAGATGGATTTGGTATTTTGAAATACAATATGGACAACCTGATCAGAGTTGACAGTTGAACTCTGAGGTGTCTGATGAGCATTTTGGTCAAGGGGATGAATTATATGAAAACTATATCCGTATGGGTTCTAAGGATGTTGTTCTACACATTCGACCTATCCGACCGTCGGGTACCATTACTAGATGGTCACTTCGATTGGTATAGAAATTTATTCCTATACTGCTAGCTTAAGTTCAGACCTATGAGGTCATACAATTAGAGTTCACGATCCGATCGGATGGTTGATCAATAATTAAGAATCGTTCTAGGGTTAAACAATCAATACGATTGATATTTAACCTAGTGCAAGTGTTGCAGGAGGATCGATTAGCAATTCGATTGCTAATTGACTTAATTTGATTAAGTCAATGGATTGAGATTAAGTATAATTAAATATAATTTAATTATATTTAATTTGTGCTTGATTGGATCAACTCCAATTGGTTTATTGGATAAGCCAAGTGCAAGGAAAAACTAGTCCTAGTTCAATTAGGACTTAGGTCAACCTAATTTCTAATTCGATTAAAAAATTAAATTAGATTTAAATCTAATTTAATTTAATTAAATTATATTCTTAATTAGGTTAAGATCTATTTGAATTGGATTGATTTGTTTTGGTTTGATTTGGTTTGAGAAACTAAATTTGAACAAGTCATAGATTGAATCCTAGTAAGTTTAGGATCCCACCTTGCACCACCTTAGCCCCCCATGTCCACTCTCTCTTATTTTGTGCAATAAAATCTTCTCTCCCAGGCCTTCATGCATGCCTAAAGCTTTCACTCTTTCTCTCTTATATGGAATGTAGTTGTGGACCAAGTCAAAGTAGAAATTAGTTTGGATTTCAAATCCTATGAGATAGAATTTTAAGAAACCAAAACTCTTTCCTTATGATACTGATTTTATCCAATTTTTTTTTAAAATTTTTGTGACTTTTATGGCACATATTGTGCATCTTTGCTAGTAATCCATGATAGAAAAAGAAGGAGGGGGCACCTAAGAGTTGGGCACCACTTGTCTTACCCTGTTTGGATTTTGCTTGACTAGGTATTTGACCTAGACAAAGATTCTTCATATCTTATTATTTAAGATAAATTTTTTTTTTAATTTTCATGGATTATAGAGCATTGAGAGACCTTTAGGGATGTAAAAATTAGGGAGAAAGAGTGTTAGGGCATGGAGATATAATAGACATAAAACTAAGTGTCTGGGTTAGAGCAAAGAGAAGAAGAAGAGAGTTTTCTTCTAGGGTTGCTGAGTTCACCTCTTTCCTTCCTCCATCTGTGAGTTTTTTGAGAGTGTCTCATATCTAAAACTTTTTTTTCTACTTCTCACCTTTGAAAGAGTCCAAATCAAGAAGAAAGAGGCATCTGATCAACCATCGAAGAAGGATCAGTACAGTACTAGCATTCTGTGCTAATTTTCTGGATCAGGACTTCTGATCATGATTCGTGGGCTCGTGTGGATGACTCCTAGAGATCGGATATGTGTGCAACTAACAACATCATTCTCAAGCCCGGATCAACAAAGCTAGAACGTCTAACTTGCAAGGTAATAGATCTGATCTATTATATTTTACATGCATTAGATGTAGTATAGAAACATGTTGATATGATCAATATGTAGTTCTTGCTCTTCATATTTTAATTTTTGATTTAATATCATGTAATAATCATATAATAAGATCTTAGATCTAGGAATTCTTTAATTTTATAAGATAAATTTTGATTTATTTTAGTCTTTCACTGCCTGATCTTGAAAAAGTTTCAAGATCTAACCCTGAAACCCTAGATCTGGTTCCTTCAGTCAAATCGTTTGGCTTTATCAAAAATATGGATGAACCTTGTGTTTACAAGAAGACTAGTAAGAGTACTATTGTCTTCTTGATCTTGTATGTGGACGACATACTACTCATTGAGAATGATATCCCAATGTTGCAATTGGTCAAGGCTTGGCTATCACAAAGATTTTTCATGAAAGACTTGGGTGAAGCATCCTATATACTTGGTATAAAGATCTATAGAGATAGATCGAATAGGATGCTAGGCTTATCTTAGTTTAGGTATAGTGATCTTGTGTTGAAGAGGTTCAACATGGAGGGAAGTGAAAGAGGTTACTCGCCTATAGGTCATGGCATACAACTCTCTAAGAAGATATCTCCTAAGACATCTGAAGAGAGAAATAGAATGAGTTCTATTCCTTATGCTTCGATAGTAGGATCAATAATGTATACTATGTTATATACCAGACCTGATGTTGCTTATGTTTTAGGCATTGCTAGTAGATTTCAGGCAGATCCCGGAGAGGATCATTGAAAAGCTGTGAAAAATATACTCAAATACTTCAGAAAGACTAGAGATATTTTTCTAATATATGATGGATCTGATTTAAAATTAAAAAATTATATCGATTCTAGTTTTCAATCTGATCTGGATGATAGCAAATCGATATCTGGATATATGTTCACATTGTATGGTGGTGCAGTAAGTTGGAAAAGTTTCAAATAGTAAATTATTGCTGACCGATCACTGAGGCTGAGTATATTGCTGCAAGTGAGGCTGCTAAGGAAGCCATCTGGATGAAAATATTTATCACTGAGTTGGGTGTGGTTCTAAGGATTGAACAGTCAGTGTCCCTTTATTGTGATCATACTGGGGCAGTTGCTTAAACTAAAGAACTAAGGTCTCACCATAAATCCAAGCACATCCTAAGACGGTTCCATCTCATTCGGAAGATAGTCGAAAGATGTGATGTGATTGTAGAGTGAGTTGACACCAAGAATAATATAGCAGATCTATTCATTAAGGCCTTGTCAATGCAGCAGTTTGATCACCACTTTGAAAGCATGGGTATCAAGTATAAGGGTGATTGGCTTTAAGTGCAAGTGGAAGATTGAAAAAATAATATCCTACAAGCCAATCGTATATGAGATGCAATAAGATATTTATTATAATTTATCTTTCAGACTCATATAATTGATATTTATATTATTAATAAATAATATTTTTAATTCATTATATGCTGCATCTTATTGTTCTTAAGATTATAATGAACCCCATAAATCCGGATAATGGTTTTAGGATCGTGATGAGATCACGCCAGTGAGATCTAAATCCTTAATAGTCCTAATCTAAAGTACTTTTAGTCGTTGGTACATTGAGTCAAGGATCAATGATATCGATAAGACTAGCATGTCCTATATATGCTCAGAAATGAGGGTGGTTGATCTCACAACTACTTATGTGGTGATACTAATACAAGGATATGGGTGCTCATTAGAGAATGAGTTCACTGAATTGATCTGTGAGAGAATATTAGATGGAGTCTTATTTACATGTCAACTGATAATTCTCTAGTAGGAGTTGTATAAGTAATCCTTAGACCTGAGGTCATCATGGTACCTTGTATACATGGACCCATATTTTGGTTAACTACCTAACTTGGTTCTTTGATCCTTGTGTGGGGTGTTCTAGATATGGTGAAGTATACATGGAGGTTGTGAGTGATCAATAAGAGATCAGTCACTCCTAATAAGAGGAGCGAATATCCTATGTGATCTCATAGGATGGTGATTCTGAAAGTCTTTGGCCAAAGTAGGATGATAATTAAAAAAAATTTTTAATGTATCATCAACTGAATCATCACTTTCAGATCGAGATACATATAAATAAGTGATTAGGTTTGACATATTTTCATACCCACAGCTCATCTGAGATGTTATTTGACTGAAAGATTGAATTATATGGGAACTTACCACTAAAGGATATTTTGATAATTTTTTATCAAAATTTTAAATCTTTTGGATAGTCATGATATGTTGTTAGATATCAATCTTGACTTGTAGATTCATCAAAATTAAAAAAATTTAATTATAAAATCAATTTGAAAGAGTCCAAATTGATTGGGACTCTTCGGATGATCTAATCTCATCGAATTAGGGTTACGTCGAAAGTTTTGATCCACTGCTGGCTAGATTTAAAATCCAATGGGTTACACACTTTGATATTTGGCCTTGATCTAATTTAATTAGAGTTTAATATAAATTTTATAGGTTAATTTGATATGTTAGTGTAGAATCTTGCAAAGATTTCATGCATGTATTTTTAAATTTTTAATGAAAGAATATTAGATTAAACTATTTAATCTACAAATATATGCATAAGATTGATCTTAAAACTTCTATAATTAGATTTATATTATAAATTTATATATATAAAAATTTGAATCTAAAATTATAAATGTTTGAATAAGAACAGAAATTAGTGATAGATCTAATCTATCACTTTTGGGATTCCTAACCTAAACCTAGCATGGATAGTCGAACATCATGATCGAGAACGTAGATCTGAAAGTCTTCTTTGGTCGTTCATAGCCACACAAGCGTCCGACCTCTATGGATGGTCCACACGAAGCCCTCAGACCAATCAGCCCTCTGCAAGAGTGCTAGCTCACGCAGTCAGCTTTTGATGGCAGATCTTGTTGGGAATAGTATCCCAAAGCCAATCGTCAGCCAGTTGATGGTTGTACTCTTTGTTGTATTAGTACATAAATCATAAATAAATAAAAGTTATTTTAATATTTTTTATCATAAATTATCATCTTCTAATGAACTCCTATGTTGTGGTGAAGTCTTTAGGACTATTTAGACTCGACAAAGGAGGATTTGTCATTTAGTCCTTAAACCTGTTGCGACCAAATGATACATTGTTACCAAGGACAACAACATTTATCAAGCATAGGTCATTGTGTGCCATATGGGTTGGTTGTCCTCTTAACCAAGGAGTGTGGAGACACTAGTATGGCATACAGGTGAGATGTAAGGTACATCTGTACTGAACGTGACCGACTCTGGAGCTTTTTTTGCTGTCAAGATTTGCTCCGATGGGATATGGGTATAACTATCCCTCCGACCTGAGACCGCCACGGTGACTTGCAAGCAACTCACTGCACTTAGGCACTGGACTACCTGAATTTTTAATTCAGTGACGGAAGGTTGCTGGGTGTAGTCAAGTACTTGACTTGTCGGTGCGTGTGTCAAATGGATTGACCACTCCAGTTAGGAGCTGTTACAGTCTATTTTAATTTAGCAAAACTTGGCCAGGGTAGTCTTGTGAGGAGTCACAGGACTGTTTGAGTTGAGCACGATCGGATGATCTAATCAGGGTTGACAGTTTAACCCTGAGTCTCCTAAACAAGGGGTCAAAAGGGATGAATTATATAGTAACCATATTCACGTAGGTTCTGAGTGTTACGATTGTGACTATTCGACCTATCCGAATATTGGGTACCATTGCTAGATGGTCACTTCGATTAGTACAGAATTGGTTCCTGTGCTACCGGCTTAGGTCGAACCTGCAGGGTCACACACATTAGAGGTTCCTATCTGATCTGATGGCTGATGAAGAGTCCTAATATTTTGGACTATGAGTCCTATGTGTCTAGGTCTCTGTGATCGAGAATCAAGATTCTCTGATCACGAGTCCCACACATTTTGGGTACCGGGGTCAAGAGTCCCACTAGTTTGGACTCTTCGATCAAGGTTTCATATTGATGGACTTTGATATCCGATTGCCCATCGGATTTGGACTCAATATTTATGAGAGATTTTATTAGTGATTTGATCACTAATTAACTCAATTTGATTGAGTAATTAATTTTTGGATCAAGTCCAATTGAATTGGATTCAGTTGGGTTTGACCCGATTAGGTTAAGAGTTGACCTAATCGTCGAGATGGTTTGGTCCCTGATTTGATCAGGGGTTGGGCTTAGTCAATTTTGATTTGATTAAGATTTTATTGAGCCTAATTAAGCCTAATTAAGTTGATTTAATTTAGTCTAATTGTGCTTAACCTATTTTGATTAGGTTGGTTCAATTAAAATCAAACCACCATTTGAATTTGAATCCCTGTACCACCTTAAATCTTTGCACCCATTTGAATTCACGAGAAAAACTTCTCATGAATTTTCTCTCACACAAAGCCCTTCTCATGCCCACTCTTGTGCGCCAATATTTGGATAAAGATGATTAGTTAGCCATTCAAATTCAAAGCGTGTTTGAATTTGAATGGATAACTTATCTCTTGCGCCTACATCACATTATCTACTTTAACACTCCACATCTCACATGAGAAAAAGTTTCTCATGAAACTTTTCCATGCACAAAGAGTCCACGCCCTTCTCTTCTCACACCATAAGTGGATAGGGATGAGTTGGTTTGCATTTGAATACAAACTCGATTTGAATTCAAATGTGCAACCACTTATCTTTATCCTCTCACGCGGATAAGACACATTCGACGTTGTTTTAAAAAGAGGAGAAAGGTGGGGCGTGCATAGAAATTTTTAGAGAGAAAGTTTGGGGCGTGAGAAACCTTTCTGCATGAGGTGAAGGTCCAAAACCTTCGAGAGAAAAAGAAAGAAAAAAGGGCGCAGAGTTTTTCTTAATGTACCCTAGGGTTTCAACCTGGGGTTCAGGAAGTGAGAAGGTGAGCTACGAGTATCGTAAGCCCACCAAATTTTAGGAAGATCTTCAACATCCTCTCAAGCATGTCTGCTAATGATCTAGAGTATCCAAAGAATAGCAGACATCGATCGAAGGAGTTCGATCAGCATCGACCGTCGAAAGGGCTCTACAATGAGCTAGCACTCGTGAGGAGCCGATCAGATCGGGAGCCTCGTGTGGATGATCCGCAGAGGCCAGACATACTATGTGGCTGTGTTGCGGTGATCAGAGCTCCTGACAGTGATCAGATTATGGTGATCGACTACCTGCACAAAGATATTGTGTTCTGAACACAGAACAGTAAATTATTTACTATTCAAATTTGAATTTCAAATTTAAATCCATGCATGCTGTATATCATATTTAGATCCTAGTGTAGGATAAATATATATTAATTAATTAGATTAATTAATTATTTCAACTATAAAATAATAATTTTAAAAAATTTTAAAATTACCATTTTACCCCTGCACTCAAATTTCGCTTCAAATGGTATCAGAGCAGGTTCTAAGATATGATATATGAATTTGCTGCATAGATTAAGTTATAATCTAAAAGTTTAAATTTAAAATTTAAAATTCAAAATTTGAAATTTGAATTTTGAAAGTTGTTCGAAATTCAAAATTCAAAAGTTTGAAATTCAAAATTTGAAATTTGAATTTTAAAATTTGAAATTCAAAATTCAAAAATTTAAAATTCAAAATTTAAAATTTAAAATTTAAATTTGATTGAAATTTCAAATTTAAAATTCAAAATTTAAAATTCAAAATTTGAAATTCAAAATTTAAAATTTGAAATTGTTTGAAATTTAAAATTCAAAAATTTAAAATTTAAATTTTAAATTTAAATTTTGAAATTGATATATTTAGATATACATGATCCAAGTAGCAAGTAATCGAATTGGGTTGGTTGCCATGGCCATCCGGTCATAGGAGAAAAGTAAGGTTTAAAGGCCCTCTCCTCCCATTCGATGGGGTCTCCTATGGCGGTAGGGGTGTCGCTACAATTATATCCCATGAGATAAAGCAGTGAAAGGACTTAATTATAAAGGTTCAATTATAAAATTTATCATGAATGTGTTAGATTAGATCTAAAGAAATATTCATGATTTATTTTGATTGAGTTATTTTCTGTTATGTAATTAGCAATAGGATTGCTATTTATGAAATGTGCTGATCTATTTGTGAAATGAGTCAACATGTTTGGTGAACAAAAAATAAAACTTTTCAAATTTAAAAATTATTTTGAAAAATCAAATCCTGACCCATCAGCCCAAATACTTAATTAAAAGAATTAAGTGTTGTCAAGTTGGTCTAGAATTGTGAACTAAGACCTAAGATAATTGCATAAACTTGTGGGTCAATGGGTTAAATGGATTAGGTCCATAATTGGGTTAGACCTAAGGTTAGCTTAAAGAAACGGACTAAATTAGAGTAATTGATCAAATCTAATCAAAAGTTGAATTAGATTAGGTCAAGGACACTCTAGACTCAACTCCAATAGTTGTAGTTGAATGGATCCATGTCTTTAATTAGACCAAGATAGACTTAATTCATGGCTACACGGTGGAACCCTATTTACTAAGTTGATCAAATTAAAACTAATGAATCGATTGGTGTCTAAGATAAGTTCGGCAGTTTGACCAGTGGTTCTTAAGTGGGAGCTACTCGCATTGATTCGATCTCTGACGAGTTAATGGCTTATCCCCACCACTGATCTCGCTTACCTGGCCAACCTGATGAGTTAGGTTTTGATTAAATCACTTGGTGATTAGGGCTCACCCATGTCATTAGGTAAATCAGTGTGACGGATTTAGGTGCTCCTAATGCCGGCTTTAATTAAATCCTTTTAATCTGACTTGGTGAAGTCAGTGGGAGGATTGAAATTGGCTGGTTAATTTCTTCTCTTCCTTAATAAAATCTTCAAAATTATTAGGTCCCTAAAATGATTAAGTTATAATGATAACTAAGTCATAGCCTCCCATTAAGTGAGTGATAATGAGTCCATTAGTTTAATAATCATTGGAGGCCCAAAGGTCTGGTGCTTATTGACTAATGAAATTATCATTCATAGTATGATAATTTGGTTTGAGTCTTTCTGATGGTGGTCAGGTTGGCCGGCAAAGTCGGGCCTGATCATTTATTGATCTGATTCACCAAATCAAATCATATTAATGGTTGGACCTAACCAGATCTTTTCAGTGGAGGCCAAAGCCTACTGATTAGGTTCTGGGGCAAAATTGATTACTAGAAGTTGTTTAGAGAAATAACTGGTTATGAACCTATCCATAGATGCACATGGGTTGACCAACCAAAGTTGGGCTCGTGTATAGTCTGTGTGGATTCTAGTACCCACTAAGGAATTAAAGTAATTCTCGAATTGGAGGTTGAGGCTACCAGTTCATAAAAATATTGGAAGAAATTTTAGACTAAAGTCCAAGTCTTTAGTATTAATAATTTATGTACTAATAGAGGTTTGATTTTCTTTTATGTAGCTATGGCCACTACCCAGTCGCTCCGATCATTATTAGATAATGACAAGCTCATGGGATCTAATTTTGATAGCTGGTATCAAAAATTAAAAATATCCTTGAGCATGAACGGATCCTTTATATAGTAACGGATCTGGCACCAGAGGAGCCAGCCCCGAACGCTAGAGGCACGGTCGAGACACTTACCAGAAGTGGCTCAATAACCGCACCACCGTTCGGTGCATAATACTGGCGGCAATGAATAATGAGCTCAGCCGTAGGTTTGAGAATGTCCAGCCACAAGAGATGCTTCAAATGTTAAACGACTCCTTTGGCATGCCTGATGACGTTGAAAGGCACAAAACTAGTTGTGCCATTTTCAATGCTTGGATGAGGGATGGGGCCTCAGTCACGATCATGTACTGTACATGATCGAAATGATTGAGCGTCTAAATAAACTGGACTTTCCCCTGCACGAGCAGCTCGGTAAGGATGCGATCCTTAATTCATTGCCCAAGTCCTTCCTCCCCTTCCTTACTCATTTTCGAATGACAAAGCCTGCAGTGAACTACCATGGCTTGTTGGGGTTGCTGCAGAACTTTGAGAAGGACCACCAGCTCTATAAAGAGTTGGTGAATATTATGGGAGGGTCTTCTTCTGGTCGTCGACCCTTTAAGAAAGGAAAGAAGAACAAGAAGGTGCAGCCGCATGCTGGGACGTCTGCACAGGGTCAGACCAAGAAGTGCAAGCCCGACTAGAGCCAGACAGAGTGCTTCTTTTGCAAGAAGCAAGGGCACTGGAAGAGAAATTATCCTCTATACATTGCCTCCCTGGACCCAAACAGGCAGAAGAAAAAGCAAGGTAATTATATGATAACACCTTGCAACTTTTTCATTTGTGATACTACTGCCTGGGTATTAGATATCGAAAGCCCTTATCATATTTGCAATTTGATGCAGGGTCTGCAGGTCAGTAGGAGATTTGATGATGGCGAGAGGTTTCTGAATGTTGGAGATGGAAGCAAAGTTTCAGTTCTAGCTTTAGGAATCATGAACCTTGTAATCAATTCTCGTAATATAATTTAAGTGAATGTCACTATTGTCCAAGCTTTTTATTAAATATTATTTCTGTAGGCCTTTTGACTATGTACGGTTATCAATTTTTAATAAAAAAAAATTTACAATATCATTTTGAATGGTGTTACAATATTTGTTGGACAACTAAATAATGAATTTACTTACTATCACAACCTGTTAATGTGGTTCAAACCTCTGGTAAATACCCTAGAATAGATAATGTGTCAAAGTCTACCTTTGGCACTGTAAGCTAGGTCATATCAATAAGAATAGGATAAACAGGTTGGCTCAAGAAAGAATTCTTGAAGTTGATGATTGTAAATCACTTTCAACCTGTGAGTCCTGTCTTCTTGGAAAGATGATCAAGTCATCTTTTACTGGAAAAGGTGAGTAAGCCAGTGAAATCTTGAGTCTGGTATATTTTGATGTATATGGACCCATGAGCTCATGTGCAAGAAGTGGATATTTCTACTTCATAACCTTCACAGACGACCTATCAGGTATGGGTATGTCTATTTAATGAAGCATAAGTCGGAGTCGTTTGAAATGTTCAAACTATTCTGAAATGAGGTAGAAAAATAAACTGAAAAGTATATTAAAACTCTTCGATCTGATCGAAGAGGTGAATACCTTTCCAATGAGTTTTTGATATATTTAGGGAGAATGGGATTCTCTCTCAGTGGACTCCTTCTGAAACACCACAGCATAATGATGTATCTGAAAGGAGGAATCGGACCTGGTTAGACATGGTCCGATCCATGATGGAGTTTGCTGGTCTGTCGATCTCTCTCTGAGGATATATGCTCGAATCGGCTTGTTACCTTCTAAATAGGGTTCTGAGTAAGTCTGTAACCAAAATGCCATATGAGTTATGGATAGGACGTAAGCCAGTACTCTCGCACCTTAGGGTTTTGGGGTGTCTAGCTTATGTTAAACGTTTAATTACGGACAAGCTTGGACCTAGGTCTGACAAGTGTAATTTCATAGGATACCCAAAAGAGACCAAAGGGTATTATTTCTACCTAGCTGATGAGCAAAAGGTGTTTGTCAGCCTTAAGGCAATCTTTTTAGAAAAAGAGTTCCTTAGTGAAGGGACAGTTGCCTCTAAGATCGAACTTGAAGAAGTTCGACAGATGAAAAAATGACACAAATAGCTGAACCTGAACCGGATTTGGTTAGATCAGATCTGGAGCCCATTGTTCCTGCACCCTTAAGGCAATCTGGTAGAGTACCACGTCAACCGGACAGATACTATGGTTTCTTGATCCGGGATGGAGATCCTATCGAACTTGATGAAAATGATGAAGATCCGATCACCTACATGGATGCAATGCAGAGATCTGACTCTGAGAAATGGCTAGAGGCCATGAAATCCGAAATGGAGTTCATGAAGGTCAACGATGTGTGGACATTGGTTGACCCACCGGAAGGAGTAAAACCCATAGGGTGTAAATGGGTCTTCAAGAGGAAGAGGGGCGCAGACGGAAAGGTGAAAACCTATAAAGCCTATCTGGTTGCCAAGGGATATCGTCAACGTTATGGTATAGACTATGACGAGATATTTTCTCCTGTGGCAATGCTCAAATCCATTCAGATTATGCTTGCGATAGCTGCCCATCTGGACTATGAAATCTGGTAGATGGATATGAAAATAGCTTTTCTAAATGGAGAGCTGGACGAAGAGATGTATATGATACAACTTGAAGGATTCACATCTACAGATGAATCTAAGGTGTGCAGGCTACAGAGGTCTATTTATGGACTTAAGCAGGCATCCCGAAGTTGGAACATACGTTTTGATAGGACGATCAAGATGTATGGCTTCGTTAAGAATGAAGAAGAGCCCTGCATTTATAAGTGGGCTAATGGTCCAGTAGTAGTATTTCTTGTATTGTATGTGGATGATATTCTCTTAATCGAGAATGATATCCCTGCATTACAGGGAATAAAGATTTGACTGTCGTCACAATTCTCCATGAAGGATCTGAGAGAAGCTTCCTACATCCTAGGGATAAGGATCTATAGAGATAGATCTAAAAGGTTGCTTGGCTTATCCTAGTCCACGTACATTGATACTATGCTGAAAAGGTTCAGCATGGAGAATTATAAGAAAGGCTATCTACCGATAGGCCATAGAATTTCTCTTTCGAAGAGGGATTGTCCGACAACACCTCAAGAGAGAGAGCGTATGGGTAGAATTCATATGCTTGAGCAGTGGGATCTATCATGTACGCCATGACATGTACACGATCAGATGTGGCATACTCACTAGGGGTAGTGAGTAGATATCAATCTGATCTAGGGGAGAATCACTGGAAGGTTGTTAAAACCATCCTAAAGTATTTAAGAAATACTAAGGACCAGTGGCTTGTTTATGGTGAATCGAACTTGAGACTTATAGGATTTACAGACTCTAATTTTCAGTCTGATCACGATGACAGCAAGAGTGTGTCGGGATTTATTTTTACCCTTATTGGTGGGGCTGTCTGCTGGAAGAGTTCCAAGTAGCACACAGTGACTGATTCAGTTTGTGAGATGGAGTATGTCGCTACATCAGATGCTGCCAAAGAAGCGGTGTGGCTGAGGAAATTCATCACCGAGCTCAGAGTAGCACCCTTCCTTGTTGGTCCAGTTCTGCTCTACTGTGACAGCTCTGGAGCCATTGCTCAAGCGAAGGAACTGAAGGCACACCAGCGGACGAAGCATATTCTGCGTCGCTACCATCTCATCCGAAAAATCATGGATCGAGGTGACGTCGATCTTCAGAAGATCGACAGAAAGGAGAACCTAGCCGACCCATTCACTAAAGCCATTGCGGTGAAGGAGTTCGACGACTTCAAGTCGAAGATGGGTATTAGATACTGCACCGATTGGCTTTAGGCCAAGTGGAAGATTGTTGGGAATAGTGTCCCAAAGCCAATCGTCAGCCAGTTGACGGTTGTGCTCTTTGTTATATTAGTACATAAATCATAAATAAATAAAAATTATTTTGATATTTTTCATCACAAATTGTCATCTTCTAATGAACTCATGTGTTGTGGTGAAGTCTTTAGGACTATTTAGACTCGACAAAAGAGGATTTGTCATTTAGTCCTTAAACCTGTTCACAACCAAATGATACGTTGTTACCAAGGACAACAACGTTTATCAAGCATAGGTTGTTGTATGCCATATGGGTTGGTTGTCCTCTTAATCAAGGAGTGTAGAGACACTGGTATGGCATACAGGTGAGATGTAAGGGTACATCTGCACTGAACGTGACCGACTCCAGAGCTTTTTCTGCTGTCAAGATTTGCTCCGATGGGATATGGGTATAACTATCCCTCCGATCTAAGACCGCCATAGTGACTTGCAAGCAACTCACTGCACTTAGGCATTGGACTACCTGAATTTCTAATTCAGTGACAGAAGGCTGCTGGGTATAGTCAAGTACTTGACTTGTCAGTGCGTGTGTCAAGATGGGATTGACCACTCCAGTTCAAAAGCTGTGTACAATCATATTTTAATTTAGCAAAACCTTGGCCAGGGTAGTCCTAGTGAGGAGTCACAGGACTGATTGAGTTGAGCACGACTCGGATGATCTAATCAGGGTTGACAGTTTAACCCTGAGTCATCCTAAACACAGGGGTCAAAATGGATAAATTATACAGTAACCATATTCACGTAGGTTTTGAGTATTACGATTGCGACTATTCGACCTATCCGAACGTCGGGTACCATTGCTAGATGGTCACTTCGATTAGTACAGGAATTGGTTCCTGTGCTACCGGCTTAGGTTCGAACCTGTGGGGCCACACACATTAGAGGTTCCTATCTGATCTGATGGCTGATGAAGAGTCATAATATTTGTGGACTATGAGTCCTACGTGTCTGGACTCTGTGATCGAAAATTAGGATTCTCTGATCATGAGTCCCACACATTTTGGGTACCGGGGTCAAGTGTCCCACTAGTTTGGGACTTTCGATCAAGATTTCATATTGATGGACTTTGATACCTGATTGCCCATCAGATTTGGATTCAATATTTATGAGAGGTTTTATTAGTGATTTGATCGCTAATTAACTCAATTTGATTGAGTAATTAATTTTTGGATCAAGTCCAATTGAATTGGATTCAGTTGGGTTTGACCCGATTAGGTTAAGAGTTGACCTAATCGTCGAGATGGTTTGGTCCCTAATTTGATCAGGAGTTGGGATTAGTCAATTTTTGATTTGATTAAGATTTTATTGAGCCTAATTAAGCCTAATTAAGTTGAGTTTAATTTAGTCTAATTGTGCTTAACCTATTTTGATTAGGTTGGTTCAATTAAAATCAAACCACTATTTGAATTTGAATCCCTACACCACCTTAAATCTCTGCGCCCATTTGAATTCATGAGAAGAAACATCTCATGAATTTTCTCTCACACAAAGCCCTTCTCACACCCACTCTTGTGCGCCAATATTTGGATAAAGATGATTAGTTAGCCATTCAAATTCAAAGCGTGTTTGAATTTGAATGGATAACTTATCTCTTGCGCCTACATAACATTATCCACTTTAGTGCCCCACATCTCACACAAGAAAGAGTTTCTCGTGAAACCTTTCCACACACAAAGAGTCCATGCCCTTTCTTCTCACGCCATAAGTGGATAGGGATGAGTTGGTTTGCATTTGAATTCAAACTCGATTTGAATTCAAATGTGCAACCACTTATCTTTATCCTCTCACATGGATAAGACACGTTCGACGTTGTTTTAAAAAGAGGAGAAAGGTGGGCGTGTATAAAAATTTTTGGAGAGAAAGTTTGGGATGTGAGGAACCTTTCTGCATGAGGTGAAGGTCCAAAACCTTCTGAGAGAAAAAGAAAGAAAAGAAAAAAAAAAGGGCGCAAAGTTTTTCTTAATGTACCCTAGGGTTTCAGCCTGGGGTTCGGGAAGTGAGAAGGTGAGCTACGAGTGTCGTGAGCCCACCAAATTTTTAGAAGATCTTCAACATCCTCTCAAGCATGTCTGCTAACAATTCAGAGCATCCAAAAAATCGACAGATATCGATCGAAGGAGTTAATCAGTATCGACCGTCGAAAGGGCTCTACAACGAGCTAGCACTCGTGAGGAGCCGATCAGATCGGGAGCCTCGTGTGGATGATTCACAGAGGTCAGACATGCTGTGTGGCTATGTTGCGTGATCAGAGCCTTCCGATGGTGATCAGATTGCGGTGATCGACTACCCGCACAAAGGTATTGTGTTCTGAACACAGAACAGTAAATTATTTACTGTTCAAATTTGAATTTCAAATTTAAATCCATACATTCTATATATCATATTTAGATCTAGTATAGGGTAAACACATGTTAATTAATTAGATTAATTAATTATTTCTACTGTAAAATAGTAATTTTGAAAAGTTTTAAAATTATCATTTTACCCCTGCACTCAAATTTCGCTTCAGATCTGACTTGATCTCCTTCTTCGATCATCTCTGATTTTTTGATATCGAAGATGGAATAAAGGAAGATGCTGGATAGTGGAGAAAACTCTGATGAAGACTCTGTTCTTTATAGTTTCTCTCACCTAAAATCCTAGAATAGTTCTAGGTCGCTCACTCGAGAGGAGATCGGTCTCCTCTTTTATTCATGCAAGGAGAAAGAAAATCCATCCAATCCTCACATCCCAAAGAAGTATTTTTGACCCTCTTTCTCTTTGGTATCTCACGGTGAAAATCTCTCTTCATTTGGCACACAAAATTGTAGCGGGTTGTCGCACAAACCAGATAAAATAGGATAAGGGCTGGATTTTATTGCAATTCAAACTCTTTTGAATTTTAATTTGACTCTAATTTTTTTCACCCTTATCTAACTTAAAGAGAAACTTACCAAAGAAAATTAGGTATGAAAATCAATTAGAAAGATCTCTTTTTCTCATACACAATTGACCCCTTCAAAAGCAGCCAACGTGTGGAAGGATATGGATAAGGTTTAAGTTGAAATTCAAACTAATTTGAATTTAAATCAAAAATAACCAATTACTATCTTTAATGGGTGACAAAAGAAAGATTATTTTTAATTTTCTCACATATAAATTGATTTTGTGTGGTGAGAAAAGATGTGAGATAATTTAGGTGGCGCAAGGGACAGAGTCCTACTCATTTGGGACTCTAGGGTTTAACTAATTAGATTTCTTTCAAATCCAAACCAATTAGACTCAAATAAAATATGATGAAGTTAATTTAATTAGACTCTTATAATCTTAATTAAATTTAATCAATTCAATATATTAATTAAGTCATAGATCTAATCAAATCAGGATCATTTCTCTCTTACCGATTAGGTCATCTCATAACCTAATCAGACTTGATCTGATTGAATCAAATTCAATCAGACTTGATCCAGATTTCAATGCTTAATCAAATTAAGCTAATTAATAATTTAATCATTAATTAATCTTCTATTAATGATAGAGTCCAAGTCTAGTGGGACTTTTCTCTAGAGTCCCCATCAGTGGGACTCTTCAGCAGAGTCTCCATCCAGTGGGACTCTTCATCAGAGTCTCCATTATTGGGACTCTTCAGATTAGCTATGTGATCAGAAAAAAAAATTTAATATGTGTGACTTCATAGGTTCGAACCTAAATTGGTAGCACAGGAACTGATATCTGTACAATCAGAGTAACCATCTAGCAATGGTATCTGACGTCCGAATAGGCCGAATGTATGCAAAGCAATACTCAAGAATCTATTTAAATATAATTATCATATAATTTATCTCTTTGACCTTTGATGCTAGGATGATTTAGAGTTTAAACTATCAACTCTTAATGGTACATCCATTATGTATCTCAACCGTGGTGATCTCAGGTCGGAGGAACACTTATATCTATATCCTTCAGAGTGACTCTTGATAATATAGTGCTCCAGACTTGATCATGTTTAGTAAATATACTCTTACATTTTACCTGCATGCCATATCAGCGTCTCCACGCTCCTTGGTTTAGAGGACAACCAATCTATATGGCACACAACGATCTATACTTGATATGTCTATTATCCTAATAATAGCATATCATTTGGTTGTGAACTCATGTAAGGACTAAACGATAAATTTTCTTTATCAATTTAAAATAGTCCTAAAGATTTTCATCATAACACAGAAGTTCGATATAGAAGATGTATAAGCTCATGATGAAAAAATATCAAATAAATATTTTATTAATTAATTTATATATAATTACATCAAATAGCACAACCATCAAAGACTGATGATTAGTTTTGGGATATATTTTCCAACAGCTAGCACATTGTATTAATCTAAGTTCCTAAATTAGTTTGGTTCAAAGTGTTTGAGCTAATCTAGACCAGTTGCCTTTGATCCAATATGATTGGGTCAATTTAAATTGGATCCTTATCTAACTTAAACTAGTTTTAAGTAGAAAAGGATTCCTCTATGCCCACAAGAAGTCATGGCAAAATATAAATACCACCCCTTTATTTTTGGCATGTCAAATGAAGAGTCCTTCTTAATGAAGGCTCTTAATTTTTACGCATTACCATATTTTCCCAACCAGATCTCCTATGTTTTGTCATCAAAATTTATTGAATTTTTTATGACATGTAGAAGAAGGAGAGTCCTTCTGCTACAAGTATCTGGAATACTAAAACTTTATACGATGAATTTATTCACTATGTGGGAAGTTGAAGTGCCAAAGGTTGGCACCCCTTCATCCCATGTGACGTCCCTTGGTCCCCTCTTTATAGGAGACACCCCACATGGCTGGGTGCTATGATTTTGGATTGAAACTAGAGAAAAGGGACATGAAAATCATAAAAAAATTAAAAAAATTGAGAAAAAGGCAATGAAAATTTGCATGGCAAAAGTTGCAAGAAGGGTGGTGAGATTTTTAGCAAGTGTTGCTAGTGTGCCCTAGGATTTGATTTTTTCATATATTAAAGCTAAAAATTAAATTTTAGATTATATGGCATCTGAAGAGTGTCTTCTTGATGTCATTCTGGTGGTAAGATCGAAAGCAACTGGACTTTGACGTGATCGTGATGCAAGTTCGAAGCCGGCAGTATTCTTGAGAAGACAAGGCTGCGGTAATGCACCAATTGGGAAGGACCTTGGCCAACTTTTATGCGGATCATCATTAGAGGACTTCTACTTTGGGATCAAGTGGAGAACACCAACATGCCACTTTTTTATTTTGGTGAAAGTATAAAATTCTATCCCTTTGCATGCTTGATTTTGCTTTGATCGATATCGGCAAGGTGATTCTAGGATTTGGATTTTAGTTCGATAATTTTATGTGATAGAACTACTGATTTGTATGATTTTAAAATTTTTAAAAATTATTTTTCACTGCGTGGTCAGAACCCAACACCCAATTGGGTTCAATGCAAAGGTGTTTGTGCTAACCCTTAAGCTTGATGCCTTGACCTAATGGGATTAGGATTGAACCTATAAATTAATAGATGGCTTATCTGAATTTTATGGAAGTGTTCTATAAGAAATCAACTTCCTCCACACCAAACCACATGCCAAAATAAAGGCACACCCCATTTATTTTTGCATTAAGATTGGAGGAGTCCTTCTTAAGTACTCTTAATTTCCTTCTTTATTCCACACATTCCTTTGTTTTTTGCGCCATCAGATGGTACCTTAGAATATGTGGGCACAGAAGAGAAGGAAGAGTCTTTCTCTATGATAGAACTCACATGCCAAAATTAATTGGGACACCACATATTTTTGTGCGATGAGATTGGAAGAGTCTATCTCATTTAAAACTCTTAACTTCTTTCCATTTGCATTATTTTTCCATGCTAATTCCTAAAGGGTGGTGGCATGAAATGGCACCTTGGATGGTGTGGATAGAGGAGAGTTCTTCTACAGATTAAAAACCCAACTAACTTTCTTTATTAGGAATTAAACACCGAAGAAAACATGGAACACCAATTGTTGGTGTCCCTTGGAAGCACCCCTTCTTCCTTATTTAAAGGGGGTGTCTCCTATGTGATAATCATGGCAATTTTCCTAGTGGTTAGACATGGAAATGAAGAGAAAAAAGATAGAAAAAATCTAAAAAAAGAAAACAAGAAAAAAAAGAAAAAAAATGAAAAGAAAACAAGAAAAAATTGAAAAGTATGTGATGCTTGTCCTAAAAATCAGATTGTTACGTATTGAACATCTAATCTGATTTTTGTGTTGTGAGTTCTTGTAAGAAATGATTCCTAGTGTGGTCTTAGTGAAAGATTCGAAGGCATACAAGCAGTGGTGTAACTTGTTCTTACGAAGAACGATTAGCAACAGACTTGCGAAGATGGCTGCAGTACTACGTTGAATTAAGAAGGGCCCTGATCAGTCCCGTGTGGATCATCGTTGGAGGACTTCTGCTTTGGAGTCTTATGGAGTCACTCAATTATCAGATCCTCATCTTCATGTCTGATATATGACATCTGATCCCTTGTTAATATACATGCTTATATTGTTTGATTGTAACATCAAGTTGTTCTTTGGATTTTGTATTCTGGTAGTCCTGTTTAATTGTTAAATTTATTTTTAATAGTTGAATGTAATAAAAATTTTTGAAATCTATGTTCTGCTGCATCATTGGAATCCAACAAAGAAGCTATTGGATGCAAAGAAACCAAAGAAATGAGAAAAGGGAAGGAGAAACCATACCAAAGGAGAGGGACAGAACCCAAGTAGAAGCTGACGACAAAGCAAGAGAAATGGAATGAAAGGGGGAAGACCAACCGGAGACTATAGTTTGGAGGTCACTGACACCGAGGGGTATGGCAACAATGAGGACCCTCCTGTCGATTGTGACAAAAAGCACTTGGCTAGGAAGCAAAAGTATGGTGGAAGTACAGTAGGAGCAAAATAGAAGAAAATTGATAGAAAAAAAGGTCTACTTATACTACTCTCCGACGGTCGAGATTCAAACCCCACACCATGGAATTCCAATACATAGCGTGCATTAGAGCCACTAAATTGTGCGACTCTTCATCGCACTTCCTCCAAATTGAGCCGCATAAGCTAATCCACATGACATGATGCGGGACCTACTAATGTACGATATGTAGCAGACTCCTGCAAATTTAAAGGTGATCCTGGATCCCACTTTCAAATCATTATGGTGCCATGCTTTGAGCCACCCATCCCTCATGTGTTGAGATTCATGAAGTGATGCATTAATGACACCTCGAGATTTTCATTATCGAAGGTGGATGATTAAATACCTAGGAGAAAATGTCAAGTTAGCAGTTGAATGTCAGTCTAACAATGAACTACTCTCTTCGCTTGAAGCGACAAAATCACTTCAAGCTCAGAGTCGAGGGTAAGCATTGCAGAGGTTATCCACCATCTGACTCGACATCCCCTTAATGAATTATAAACAAGCACTCGTCAATAAACCAGCACTGGATACCAAAAGAGGACCCAAGAAACCAAGGCAAAGCAGCTTTACATCATCAGCTTCTATCCGACTTCCTAATCAGACACTCACTGACCCCAAGATCGAGATCCTATCGATGATGATGAACGAAGCCAGACAACCTATGTAGGTGTTAATGCAGGACAAAATCTCAACTCAGCACCAACCCCGAGACATCAGATCATTAAACCACATGGACATTCCCTGAGATCGCCCAAACAACCCTTAGGACGTGGGTATGATCCACATCTAACATCTACAACTAACCATCTTGATCCTCAGATTAGTGGACAAATTTCTTATTCCAACAGCTTGTCAAATCATGGCTTAGTAACCAAAGAGGTTGGGGCCAAATGACCTATCGGATTCTAACATGACAACTTATCATGCCGCTTCTATATAAAATGAGGTAACAAGAGGGCCCTCAGGTAAACTCAACTCTAAAAAGTCCTTGAAGAAGTTAGAGAAACGATTTTTAGTTTTAAGGGGGATAAGAGTCCAAAACCATATGATTTTTCCATGTGCTTTTTTCAAGTGTTCTAGGATGCTATTAAATTTGATATTTTTGCCCTATTTCAATAGCTGCATAGAAGTAATATGAATCTTACAAGATTGAACTATGCCATCCTCACCCTCGTTCCTAAGCAAGAAGTGGCAAAATCACCCTGGACTTTCGGTTGATAAGTTTGATTCATAGCTGTATAAAACTCATTTCAAAAGTACTAGCAAACATATTACAACCTTTGCTTAAAGATCTTACTGGCGCTACACAGGCTGCCTACATTAAAGGGAGGTTCATCATGGACAATATTTTGTGTGCCAATGAGATTTTACTGAAGATCTAGGAATACTGGTGCTATATGCAAACTAGACTTCGGAAAGCTTTTGAAAAGATAGCCCACAATATCTCACCCATTTGTTGACCAAGAGGAATTTCCCATTGTCTTGGATTGCATGGATCTCCAATTTGCTCTATTCTTCTAAGATAGGGGTCAATGTAAATGGTGACATTAGTGACGGATCCTATTCAGGAGGGTGCTTAGGCAAGGTGATCCTTTATCTCCATTTCTCTTTATCTTAGCAGTGCATCCCATTAGTAGAATGCTCAATGTTGCGGCCTCGAAAAAAATTCATGAGGGTTTGGGAAACCCATGGATTGTGGGGGGTTCCAAGAAACTATAGTATGCAGATGACACTTTGGTATTTCTCAAGGCAGAAAAAGATCATTGTGATGTATTGAAAATTATACTCTATAGTTTTGAGCTTATATCAAGCTTGTCCATCAACTTCTACAAAAGCTCTATCTCCTACATTGGTCAAAAGGGTGATGAGGGACCAAATTGTGGTAAGTGGCTCAACTGCATAGAGATACCCACACCTCTGAAATACTTGGGCCTACCCCTCTGCAGTATTAAGCCTCGTTAGTCAAAGTGGCTCTCTCTCCTACAAAAACTTAAGTACCGGCTTGCTTCTTGGAAAGCCAAGTATTTATCATTTGGAGGAATGCTCACCTTAATCAACTCGGTCTTAACTTCTCTGTCTCTCTATTATATGTCACTCTTCAAGCTATTGAATTGGGTGATTAAGTGAATCAACAGATATAGGTGGTCCTCTCTTTGGATGGGTTCGACAAATTGTCACAGATTCTCGTGCAAGGTAAATTGGCAGACTGTCTGTATGCAAACGGTGGAGGGTGGCTTGGATGTCAAAGATATTTCTTCCTTCAATAACTCTTTGTTAGCAAAATGGGCTTGGAGATACCTTGCCAAGGACCAGATATTTAGAGGAAACAAATTGAGTTTGCGTACCATAGGAAGGTTAAACTTTCTAAATGTTGGAAATCTCCGAAAAGATGCTCAAACTTTTGGAAGGAAGTCGCTATGGCCCTTACAGCATTTTGGAATAAAATCTATCTGCATGTTGGAAATGGCAAAGATACATCCTTTTGGAAAAATTGCTCGTTATGTGATGCTCCACTACAAGAGATATTACCTGATCTTTATGTTCGCAGTAGAAGAAAAAATGAAATGGTTTCAAACTTCTTCGACACAAGCTCAAGGTTGTGGAAGTACTCAATCGGTTGAGATTCAGCAACAACAACTTATGCTCTCAACGGTAACTCTAAATTCAGAGCAAAATAAGTTTGTTTGGAAAGAATGTAGCAATGGAAACTTTACTCCTTATTATCGCTTCTTGACATCAAGAGGCGCGAAATGTAAGAAGCTTACAATCCCACCAAAGGTAAAGTGCTTTCTTTGGCTTTGTTGGAAAAGAGGCTTAACACTGGAGATATCATTGGAAGAAAACTTGGCAAAAACCTTGGAGGTTGTGTGCTTAGTCAAAACCCATGCAAATCGGTGGATCAACTTTTTGTTGATTGGTCTTTTTCTCCACCATCTGAAACTCAATATGTCGTTTGCTTAGAGTCCTACAGTCACAACTTATTTGAAAATTTATATCTCCAATGGAGGAAGAAAAATTTTTCCAAAATTGCACAGAAGGTTGTGTTAATGCTAGTTAGTGCCTTTAACTAGATTTGTTGGAGAGAAAAGAACTCTTAAATGTTTATCAACAAGCGCACCATCATCGATCGTGCACTTGCCGAGCAAGCTATGCATTTTTTTCTTTTTTTGATCCATCCTCTACAATTTCAAAATGATCACCGAATTCTCAAGGATCCAAAATAGACAAAGTTATCCAAATGTTTGAGTGGATAAGAAGCCTTTTAAAAAAAATTGACTTTCACTTATTTTCTTTGGTCTTCAAGATACGATGTAACTATTTTTTAGACTTTTCTACCTTCTACCATAAAAAAAAACTCCAAAAAATATCTATGTACTCTCATTTCCTAACTCTTCACACTCTTTTTCTCTATTATTCTCAAGCTCTGATTGATTTAGACATCAAAGACCTCTCGACAAAAAATCCTCAACAAGAACAAACTTCTCTTGCAAGTTTCCTCTTTAACATCTCGATCTCCGAACTACGTCCAATCCGCCACATCAACATCAAAACGGAGTCTTGCAGCAATAAGTAATATATAGAATAAAAAAAAATTCTTGTATTAAAAATATAATAGATATTTTTTATAATTTTTTAAAAAAATAAATACTCAATCAAATATATACTATTTTTTCATAATCAATAAACATACCAAAACCACTATTTCAAATATCATACTTTCAAAAATCAACTTCCTATTTAGAAAAAAAATAATTCTTCTCGTAAATCAAACAAGTTCTAAAGACCTATTTGGATAATTGAGCTCAAAATTCTATGAAATCTTGATCCAAACATCAAAAATAATGGATTATAAATAAATCAACTATTTGTTTACAAATATCTAAAATTATTTTTTAAATGAACTGATCCATATCTCATAAGAAGAAAAAATAACTACTAAGATTATTTTTTTTTCCTCTATAAAATCCGAACTAACCTACTCAAAATGGTTCTAAATACTTATAATATAGAATCTGACCTACTTATAATCTAATATTTTTTATAATTGAGCTATAAATAAGATTTTGAACCTAACCATCCATTCAGACAGGCTCTAAAAATTTTCCAAGTAGAAGCTCCAGAAAACGCTTCTTGACCAGAACTCCTAATTGAACTAACGGCATATTTGTTTAACGTAATGATGCGTCAGCCAATTGCTCAGCTTGAGAGATTCCTCCATGCGTTATTCCATCTCTTCATCCCGAAGTCATGACGTTGACACTGCAGTACAAATCCCGGCTTTGAAAAGTCATTTTAGGATTCCTTTGACATGCAACCAACATAGCATTCAAATGCATATAGAAACAAGAAAAGCTAAAAATTAGCTCTCAATTGGTTTATGTGGTGACCCTTTCACTCCAAAAGCAACATGGAACCATGAAGAGAATAGTGCAGCAATTGGAACATCCTGGTCATTTCATGGTGCTTTTATCACATGAAATAACAGTGATTAATGCTATCCATCATTTGCCAACTCCGCAAACTATTGCTGTCTGTTTCCTTTGTAAAGTTTTAATTAGTCTGCCTGCAAATGCAAAAAAGAATAGAAAGTTAACAGTAACTTTTAACCTGATCATCAAACTTCTTCAGATCCTCTATAGATAATTGAGAGCTCTTCAGGTTGATTTTCAACTAATGAACGCAACATTGTGGGCCTTATCACTGGATATAAGATCCCTGAATCCAAGAACCCCTAGTCCAAGGCGAACCATAAGTTCAGAAGGGTTTAAACATTCATGCAGATATCCAATTATAGAGACCATAACAAACCCCAGCTTCATATACCCATCTACAAAATAATACAGGATGATAAACATTTTCATGTCAAACTACCTGCATACATATGACATGCAAAATGCTCCAAGAATGAGAATTTTTCCAATGAGAGAGGCAACGCAGTTTGTAGCAAGAAAAAGAATTCAAGGAGTTACAGGATGCTAGAGTCATTGCATAATATGTTTGATCAAATATTCATACAAGTTCCATAAGATGGAGATCATACAGTGTATCGATTCTTAGCAACTTTATCAAGCTTCTTTGCATCATCCTGCAACAATTGACAGGATCACAAAAACCAATGAGTTGCACTGAACCATGTCATGCAAGCTGTAGAGTCTATGATGATTAATGATTGTAACAGTGGAAACTTACATGAAATATGTAACCAATTGTGTCATTACAATCCAAGAACTCCTTCCACTGTCTCCCAATACTTAGCTGCAAATTTAAAAATTAAGAAAATAAAAAGAAAGTTAAGAAACTTTACCTATTCACAACATGACTAAAAGGCTAAGAGAGCTAAACAAGAAAAAACAAATGCATAAAACAATAAGATGGGATCTGCAATTGAAGCATAAGTTAGATAAATGTCTAACTAAATAAGGGATGCTGAAGGAAGCAATGAACTAGAGAAACAAGTATTTCAAGAGAAGATGTCATAATCCATCTAGAATAGTGCAACAGAGATAGAGAATCTACTAACCTGGTTCACATTACATTAAATGTCGTAAGAATGAAGATTCAGTAGGAAATTTAAATGATTCGGACATGGATCAATGTAAGATGATATTATTGCTCCAACGATACCGCTATATTAAAGGTATACTAGTTTAAACAAGTAGAATACAGTAAAGTGTTTCAAAAATCTTAAATAAAATGCTAGCATGGACAGTGCATGCTGGAAAGCTAACATTACTGTAGATGCATTTCTACGCATTGCAACTGGGAATCTCAGAGCCGCCATGTAGTCCAAAACTACCAATAATGGGCTAAAACAATCACTTACAAGCCTTCCAGCAAATTTGTGGGACTCTCCTTCATGCCAAAGCAAAAACCCAACAAAGCTGGTGCCTTACCCATTTTGCCAGATAGTCTTCAACTAAACTTATCTCCTAGTGAACTAAAGACAGCACTGAGCCTTATCTTGCCACAAGTATATGCCCCAATAGAGACTCTACATTTTCAGAAACATGGTTTTACCATTTTGCGGTGTGCAATAATTTGAAAACCTAAATTTCAGTTTGAACAAGTGTAAATGATGTTGAACATGATACATGGGAATTAGATCCACAGATAATAAGTCCCAGCAGAATTTATAGATTTTAAATTCTCTCTCACCTATCATTGGTCACATCCTCTATTAGTTCAGGTTTTCTAAATTACTTCATTACTTCCATCTGTATCATCTTATGCCTTTCCTACTTAGTCTTGTCCTTCCAAACTCTTGCTGGTAACTTCCATAAGTATAGCCCCTACCTTACCCTCTTATTTCATGACCCTGTGACCCTTCAGCCAAAATACTCTATATGTACCTTACAAGGAAAACAAACCGAAACTGGATTCTGTATCGGCCGACCAATGGTATGGTTCAATACATCCCCCATATCGAACCATCAAATCGATACAACAAAGAAGACAAGGAGAGAGAGAACTAGAGTGGGGGAGAGAGAGAGAGAGGGGAGGAAGGGAGAGGGAGGGAAAGAGAGAGAGACCGGCAAAAATGCCGGTAGTGGCCATTTGAGGGCCGTGGAGACCCTCGAATAACCGAAATATGGAAGGAAAGAAAGGAAGAGAGAGAGAGAGGGAGGGAGAGAAATGGAAGGGGAAAGCCGTCAATGGCCGCCAGAGGGCCATGGAGGCCCCCGAAAGGCCAGAATCACCCCCCTCCCCCAAAACCCTAGCGGCTTCCATTAGTTTGAAATAGGGGTGATCGCCCCTATTTCGAATCAGATAAATTTTGTTTCAAACCAATGGAAGCCTAGGAGAGGGGGGTTCCGGCCTCCATGGACCTCCGGCGGCCACTACAGGCCTCCCCATGGCCTCCCCCTCCTTTCGTTTCTCTCCCTCCCTCTCTTTCTATTTTCCTCTCCCCCATGGATGGCCTCAGCTGGGCATTGCCGGCTTTTCTCTCTCCTTCCCTTTTCCCCTCTCTCTCTCTCTTTTTTTTCTCTCTTTCCTTCTCTCTCTCTCCATTTTTGCCAGTGCTCCAAATTAAAGGCCCAAACAGCACTGATAGACTGCCGGTATGATTCGGCATGCCCTGAACTATCTAGTTTAGGATGGTTCGGTGAACCTTAGTACCTCACACCAATCCTCTTCCAATTCTCTGTAACCCAAACAAATCAGTTGACCACTTTATACTCAAATGGTGAACCAGCCAACTTTATTATCTTGAGTTTGGTTGTCAAAAAAGGGAGCATGCAGTCAAACGCATAATTGCACAATGCAATTAAACTAATGGTTCCAGCCTCAATCAGTAGTAGGAATATGAATAGAAGTATTGGGGCATCAAGACTATCTACCAGTCCAAATTATTTTAAGTATCGTGTATTTGTTTAGTCATTTATTACAACCTTAGTCATTATGTTAATGGATCCTTAAGTAGCTTAGCGTTTAAGATCTCCATTGATTAAGTCAATATTTAACTTACCTAGCCATCATATTTATGGACCTACAAGTTACTTAGTCTCCAAGTTACTGATTTTGAATTTATTTGGTTACCTGGTCATAAAGAGATCTGTTTATGAGCAACTAGGTGAAGCTGACCCCACACTGAGATGCAAATAAAATTAAAATGTGCAGAAATTAATTTCAGAACAGATTTTTTTTTTTTTTTTTGAATCACAGACAAAACAATGTGAAGAGGGTAAAAGTAGGTGAAAAGCGATGCAATAAAAGGAATAGAGGATAAGATGTATAGAAAAAATAGACAATAGCAGAGAGAAAAATCTCCATAGAAGGTGTTACTTCATTCAATAAAATCCATAATCATATATAATTCATCATCTCCATAGATCCATATTTGTAGACATTCAAACATCTTAAAACAAAGTTTCCTTATCACAAAGGGCCTACCAACTTACCTATAATGGGCCTAGTTGTCTTACATTACTCAAAATAGTACTCCTAATCAACCAAACACTCTATTGTATTGTTCCTATTCACTTTCCTAAAAATACTTACCCCATAATTCCTTATGATCCCACATAAAAGACCATCAAAAAATCTATCTAAATCACAACCTTAATGAGTTTGAAGCTTTTCTAACATGACTTATATCCAAAATAGGAACTTTATATTATAATCTGACTCAGGTTAGGGCTCAAAATTTCCCTGGAAAAATAACACTAAAAATCAATATAAATTATAAGAAAATAAGAATTACATTACCTTACCCCCTAAAGGCTTAATAAGACGTACAATACTGAATAAAACTAGCAAACAGGTGAAAATAAAACTCAATGAAACAACTAAACTAAGCCTGATTTTGACCTAAACCCTTTCATTAATGAAACTGCCTGGTGCCTAAGCACAGCAGGTGCCTAGAATTCAAAACAGTTCATCAATATATAAAAAAACCAAAGAAATTACAAATTAAGGGGGCTTAAGCTTTCTACACTTTACATACAGACCATTCTAAGACCTGGTCCACCAAGAACACAGCAACAACTGCTGCTACCATCCAACCCTCCCACCAACAACAGTGGCCTTGATTACTAGGGCACTGTGGTCGCCACACCAGCAATAGGGCAAAAAGTCATAGTCAAGTCACCATAACTTCCTAGCTCCACAAAAGCAGCACCAATATTGGGGATCAATCTGACAAAAAGGGGTTTAGATGGACAAAGAAAAGGAATTGAGGAAAGAAACTTACATCAATCACCTGGCCTAACCTCCACCATCAAGCATCATCCTTGACTGACAAGCAACACCCCAAGCCATCAAGTGCCACCTCCAAATCACCTCCTCACTCTACTTCTCCATTAGGTCTTAGCCAAGAGGGATGTAGGGCTAGGGAAAGACAAAAGTTTAATCTTTAAATAAATAGATCAGACACTAGATTAATCTTAGCAAGATCTGTTGGATTTGAACTCGACACAAAAGCAGTTCCCAGAAGCCTGCATCATGCACATTCTCAGGTCTGCATCATACCACAGTGAGGAGCTTAGGGGCCTTGACCTAAGGTGGTGACCTAGGTTAGTATTCAACCCATGTTTTAGAACAATCTTTATGATATTAATTTAGGATAAGCTATAATACATGCCATACCATAGGAAAGCTAAAAGACTATGATCAAGTTGTATCGAGCTTTACATGAATTTTCAGTTGCGAAAGTGTTATATTTGGCTAAAGTTGACCTCCTGCCTCTCTCTCACTCTTCTAGCCTCCTCTCTCTAGGGTCTTCTTTCCTATCTCTTTTCTCCTAATTTTTCTTTATTTCCTCTCTTCTATCTTGATATTATCTTCTCTCTATTTTGCAGAAAATTAGAGGGCAAGTCTTGGTGCAATGGTAAGATTGTTCCATTATAACCTAAGTATCATGGGTTCAAATCATGGAAACAAACTCTCTACACATAAGGGTAAGGCTGCATAAATCTGATGCTTCCCAGACTTTGCAATAGCAAGAGCCTCTGCACTGGGACATCCTTTTTTTTATTTTGCAGAAAATAATTTTTCTGCCAAAAATTTGATTTTGGATCAATAATGAACTTTTGCTATATCTTAAAATTTGTAAGAAATTTTGCCCAACGCCAGGATCCTATTCTCTAAATGTTAGGGCAAACCTAGGAAACTTCCATTTCTCCTATATCCGCAGAATCATTCTATTCCAGCTTGTGTTCTAGGTTTGGACAAAGAACATCAAGTGTGCAAACTCTAATTTAATAGCCCATCAAGTATGCCGATCCATAAGCAAGCCACCGCATGTACTGTTTGGTGATGGGGGGAATATGAACAAGTACTCAATCAAATCCATTAAAAACTACAGGTTCCGTAAGGAACCAAGGTATCTTGGAGCCTAGGCATAACGCATAAATCAAGGCACATAACATAGGAAGTGAAAAGCAAGAGACATATATTTAGATATATGTATATGTGTATCAGCGTGTTTGTATGCATGCGTATACATGTGCTGGGGCACATGTGTGAATATATATTTGAATGTGTATGTAAGTAGGAACGTGCACGTCTGAATATATTGCCGACCATTTCAAAAGTAAACTAGATATTAGAAGTAATCGAGGCACTTTTCACTTAAACTGATACGTGGCTAGGATTTGTTAAGCTGGCTGCTGGTGGACTCCATGAAGTGGCAGACTCCTCTATTTTCCTATGTATACTCACAAACACATGGAGACATTAGTTGGCATGCACCAACTGAAGAGTTCCATTTTTGTTTTTTTTCAGACTTCTAATGGTAGAAGGAATCATAGTTTTTGGTCAAATAACTCTTCGGTCCCATCTCTTTGGCTTTGTCTAAGAAAATATTGCTCTGTGGACCCTTTTGAAATGAGAGTCTTAAATATGATCAGTTATCAACTTAAAGTCCTTTGGTTTCCATAGCATATAAAACTGTGAGGTGCTGCTTTCTTTCTGCGCCTTCTTTTATAAAAAGAAACCAACCCTCTTTTCTTTCTTTTTTTCCTTTGTTCCAACTTCCCCTTGTTCTTTTTTCTTATTGTTTATTTTGGCTGCCATAAATACCATTTTAGAGAAGTGCTCCCCACATCACAAATTCCCAACAACCCTCAGGGCTAGGGGATGGTTCATACATCCCAACTCAAATATCAGGGCCAACACATAATGTTATGTTTTAGACCCATAAATTCTAAATGCATAAATTCTAAAGGGCAACAAAGAGAGCATGAATGCAAAAGAAGTGAAATAGGAGACAAAAGAGGAGATGATCACATTTTCCAAAGAAGTTCATGCCAAACTATAGTATAGATAGCTAAACTAGGAGCTCTAGAACATTTTAGCACCATAAAGATTCATGGAACCAAGAAAGTTACAACACAATATCCACCCAATAAGATAATATACAAGATTTACCCAAGTCTACAGATTTAATTGCCCCACAAAATACTAGAGTTTGAAAAGATTGTAACACCAAATGAGATGTGGTTAGATATTATTTATGTTGCTATAAGGAAACATCATGATGAGCAAAGCTTAGAACTCAACGAAATTTATTGTAACTCAGGAAAACTTGCAATTCATTTAAGCATAGTTTTGCTTGGCAAATTATGCATCACTTGTGATATAAGCATTATTTCAAAAAACAGGCTAGGTACCCACCTAGGCACCTGCCCAAGGAGGGAAAGGCCAATAAATGCCCCACCTAGGCTAGGTAGCCCATATAGGCAAGCCCGCCTCGGGTGGACACTTGCGCAAGCACTTCCACCTTTGTGAAAAGGGCATGTTGGACACTGCAAAATGCGGATCAGACTCTATTTGGTTTGGATACCCCTTGACCAAGTAACCAACCTGTCAACTTGCAAAACACTTCACCCTCCTCCCCCCTTGAATCCCATATGATGTGTCTTAATCCTCAAAAAAGGTGCTTGAAAGCAAAAAGGGAGAACAAGGGCAATGAAGTTGGGTGGTTTTGATAGTAAGAGGGCAACTGCCCCACTAATCTATGATGCCAATGGTGACAATTTAGGTAAGTCAACTTTAATATCTCTCTCTCTCTCTCTCTCTCTCTCTCTCTCTCTCTCTCTATCTATCTATCTATCTATCTCAGTGACGGGTATGGGGCTACTAATGTGGGATTTGCTTGCATCAAACAAGTAACACGCAAAGAAGAAATGAGGCTCCTTGTACTCACTCCATCAGGCCCAACACCTCACTCCACATCAGATGAAAGAAAACTCAAAGAAAGGCTTATTACATCCATCAACATTGCAACATCATCATTAACTTATAATCCTATGGGCAGCAGCCACCATTTATAAAAGATCTAAAAGTGGCCCGCTAACCAAAACATAGCTCCACTTAAACCTAATTATTAATTAGCCATTACATCATCCCTAAGTAACTTGTTGACCAAGTAAACATGACTTGTTCACCAAGTAAACATGAAATAAAATAATCATTACTTTTGCCCAAGGGAGTTAGCGGCAGAGCCATACAATAGAAAAATAAAAAGAAAATGCTAAAAATTACATGGACTGAACAAATTACTCAAACTCTTAAGAATTACATAAT
The DNA here is from genome assembly GCF_000442705.2 of Elaeis guineensis. Taxonomy (NCBI): domain Eukaryota; kingdom Viridiplantae; phylum Streptophyta; class Magnoliopsida; order Arecales; family Arecaceae; genus Elaeis; species Elaeis guineensis. Next base: position 36,595,683 of record NC_026001.2, on the reverse strand, counting down.
TAAATTAGACTTGACTGCTACAACTAGAGCACTGAATAAATGCTCAGTGCTCGTGATCCAAACATCGTTCATAAGCTTGACCATGATCACTGTATCATAATGACAGAGGAATCCTAAAGTTTCAGTATTTGTATACTGTTTTATGAAGAAGCCATGCACCAACACTTCATCAAGATAGCAAAAGTAAATTATTTTTAACAGCTTTCAATTTGAAGGTCCTAGTATGCAATGCAATCTACTACCTTTATGATATTATCTGAATATAATGCTTTATAGCAGTGAACCTGAGATCGTATTTAAATTACTCGATGGTTTTAGAAATCCGCAGCAAGAATTATATTCAAAAAAGTATCTATGAGATGGTGTTTGTCCACAAACCAACAGCCACCTTTGAGAATTAAGAAGCCTGTCCAAGTCCAATTAATGGTGCAGTATAAAGATCTCCCCCAATCAGCAACTCAGAGAAACTATTGACAACGTAGGGATGATGAACAAAGCCTCTTCAAGAATTAAGAAGGCTCTCCAAGTCCAATTAATGATGCAGTATAAAGATCTCCCCCAATAATCAACCTAGAGAAACTATTGAAAATATAAGGATGATGAGAAAAGCCCGTCATGCAAATAGCATGCATTGGTTTTTCACAACAAACTCATGATTTATTTTCTAAAGTAATCTAAATCCAATCTCTGCTTCGCTTCTAAAGCATCATTCTTTTATCATAAAACCATTGATTGCATCCCATGCTCGGAACTTAATTTGAAAAGGGGTGAAATATAATTTAACTTTTGTTTTTGCTATCTTCATTATGCATTTTTGCACTACATCACTTTAAGGCAGCTCAAATAATACACCCCTTTAGGTTGTCATATGTCAATTTGTTATCAGATTGTAGTCTACCCTAGCAAGTTAACTTGTTCTAAACAACCTTATAAGCACAATGAGATGTTACATCAATTTCTTGCTAGGTTAGATACATTATTAATTGATGACATGCAGAACCTTAGACAACACATGCATGCCCTACAAACTACCCAAGTCCCCTTCTGCACAACAAGATGTTACAAGTCAAATGCAGAACATTTTTATCCTGAATCAAGCATTTCCATAAATATATATTATTTGGCACAATCTGCACATCCATCCAGCATGTGTCTGTACGAGGGGCAGCTAGAGGTTATCTATATATTTGTGATAAAGTGATAGGACAAAAGGTTGAGAAAGAAACATCTTCAAGAAACATCTTCTTTGAAGTTCTCAATGGTTCCAAGCTGAAACGGATTATAAAATTACATATTACAGACTTTTGCCTACCACATGCATCATCATAAAGCAATTCTTCATAGCATGGCAATTTAAAGAAATAATATCAATGACTTACAAAAGGGATAAGCTTGTAGAAAGCAATAAAAATTCAATTGTTTCAGAATCAAATACAAGAACAGTACTACCATATACCTGAGCAGTTTCATTGGCAGCATTTTTTGTCCATAAAGCTACTTTTTCCTGCTTCCCACGGACGCTAACAACTGCTCCGCAAATTTCATCACCATAGTCAAATTGCTCACCAATCATTGCCAATAACTAGTACGAACAGTCACGGAAAATGTGCAAAGAATAATTAGCAAACAATTATCAAATGCCAAACAATATTAGAGGGCAAGATGCATACAGTATGTAACCACAATGTATCTGATTTTCCTCTAGCACAGCTAATGGTCCATTTTCCTCCATTGGCACAAATTGGATCTTCCCATTTAGGCTCAATTTTGTATTTAAAACAATGAAAATCTGCTCCCACTGGCAGCTTGCTTGGATGACGAATGTTATTGTAGAGGCTGGAAAACAGTCAAAAATATTTGTTACAGATTACGCCCAATTAATATAAGATTAGCTTTCTTCTTTTTTTTTTTTGTCTTTTCTTTTTCCTTTTTTTGGGGGGGGGAGGGGGGGGTGTTAAGACAGGTACAACATAAGCAACATATATAGAACTAGCAGTGCAAGAATTATAGCCAAAAAAAAAAAAAAGATTGTTCAGATAACCAAAACAACTTCTAAATTATGCAAAAAGAAAACAAAAATATGCAACTTACAGCAATATGACCTCTAAGGAGACATATACAGTCCCTAGAAAGTACTTTAGTAAGGTTAGAATTACAGCAGTAAAAGTGACAGTCCTAAAGGATAAAATGGACCTACACCCCATGTAAGGTGAAATATAATGAAAGACAAGATTTCGGTTTTAACTGACAATTTTGTTTGAATTGACACAGCTGACAAAATAATTATTAATGATATCAGCAGTTCACTCCTTTTTTAAAAGATATGCAACCTGCATCCTTAACTTGTAACACCAATATAAGGCCAATGTATTCACAATGATATCTCTCCTATCCTAGAGGATAAGAGATGCTCACGAATAACTTAACAGCCAATAATCAATAAGATAAGACCATCCAAAGATCAACCAAACGTGCAGTCTCAAGTGATAAACTTTGTGTTACACACCCAACTGACTTTATATTTTCATAGTATGTGCTCCCGATTGATATAGATACATTTAGCCTTTCATTTCTCCAAAACCAACTTGGGTAGCATTAAGCATACTTTAGTATTGGATCCCAGCTAGGATACCCCTTAAATTATTTTTAGCAAGTTCTTGATTATTGCAATTGACATTGGGAAAAATGAAGTCTACTTTAGAACTCAAATCAAACTCCCCGGAGGACAACTTAAATGTAGAAATTTTATGGAAGTGTTGAATTTGCTGAAAGAGCAAATTTGAACTAAGTTCACAGGTTTATACCCGCTACGCTAGTAACAGATATCAATTTTAAATAGTCTGGTTCAGTGGTTAAGATTTGTGTGATTCCCCGAAACATCAACAAAATCAGTTGTAAACTGCTCCAGGCCATTCAGGATAGAATACTAAATGAAGCCTGTATAGATTTTACATTCTCTGATTGATAAGAAACATGTAATTATTGTTCAAGGCCATTCAGGTTAAAATACTAAACAAAGTCTGTATAGATTTTTCATCCTTTGATTGAAAACACACATGAATTTAGTCCTGCTGCTGAATCAAATAACCATCTATTTTTCTGATGTTCTTGTTCAGTGTATGTCTTGTATTGCAGATTTAAACTGAGGTTAAAGACATGGTGTACTTTATATAATTTGAGCTGCCACATGAGACCCATAAATACAGAACTGATATAGACATGCATAAGTCCAAAGGTAGACCAATAAAAGTTTTAGGGTCTTGGTCTTTGACAAGTAAATATGCACCTAACTAAACAGATCAACAAAAATGATGTAGTATGGATCTAAACTTGGTGAACCCAAGGCATCCCAGACACAACTGTTTACCTAATGTATACAACAGTGGTACTATGTATTAATAGTTTGGATATATGGCTTTTGTTTTCACAGGGAGTAACTAATCAGGTTGTTCTCCATGTACAATGACCTCAATTGCCCCAAAAAAGTAATTATAGAATGGGTGAGTTTGACATTTTCTACTTGTGAGATTTTATGAATAATATCAAACATATCACGGTACATTGGTTTGCCCAAACAATTAACCACAACTCCAGCCCATTGACCACCATATTCGTCTCCTTCATATTCTCTTCTCTCTCCTCCCTTTTATGCCCAAGCATGTGCCAGCTTCTCTCTGTCTGCTTTCTTTCCTCCCTTCATTCTTCAGAAAAACCTTTTATTCTTCCAACCAACAACCCATTCGCCACAATCATCCCTAATCACTTCTAGCCTAGTTTTCTTAATAGTTCAACCTCATACAGTTCATGTTCAAAATTTCAGTCCACAATTATATCTCACAAGCTGCATCAGTCATTCTTCTATTTGATTTGCCATCTAGATCTAGCTATATGATGATGATCATGTCACCTGTTGAAAGAGGGGTATATTATAAGGCACTGATGATGAAGAGAATCTCACTTACCTGAGAGTTCTCTTTTTCTTTTTTTCTTTTTTTTTTTTAAGAAATATGAGGGGAAAGAAAACATCTGAATTCCAACTTCCCATGCAATAATGGAGGGAATGGTGGGGGTGCTAATCAAAGTTTCTAGCTCCTATCAGCCAACGAAACATGCACAAGCAGCACCCAGCAAAATTAGAGTCCAATTACTACTCAACATGGAGATATGGTCATTTACAAAAAGAATCTCGAAATTCCATTTACAAAAAGAAACTTAAAATTCTGTCTCAGCTAAATACAGAAATTTCATCTGTCCAAATCATCCAAATCTAAAAAGTTTGAGAGCATCATCATCTTCCTAGCAGAAGTCAAGCAGTTCTCACATTCTATATCTTAATAAAAATTGCTAGCATTGCCCCTGCCCCGATGATTGTAGACAGGCAACAACTGATTTTCTCTTATGCTTCTACAAATATCATTCAACTTTGCAAATTACTGCATTGCAATCATACTAAAAGCACAATAATTAGCTATCAACAACTCCACCATAATACTATTTACAGTAACAGTTCCAAAGAGTACATATTATTGGATACGGACATCAAAAAGGAAAAGATCAATGCCATGATTTTCATTAGTGATGACTGAAAGCTGCTAGCAATTAATGTTCCAAACAATGACTAGCAAGCAGAGCGAATAAGGAAGCAGATACGGCTCAATCAAAGAGGAATGATCTATCCATAAGGCATCCTTAAGAGGTATTATGTAGACCCATGTTAGCTCTTGGAGAATTGAATGACCAGCACACTGCGACTATCATAAACAGAAGTTTCAGAAGAGCTGGCCATGAAGAAAGTCAGAGAAAGACAGGCAATGATGAACAATAGAAGAAGGAAGGAAGGCATAAGGAAGAACAAAGGATAAAGAAGTGATGAAGAATGGGAAATGGGGGAGATAGTGAGTGGTAGGAGGTGACGCATGATGGGAGGATGATAATCTGGTAGTGGGGCTATAGACGATCCAATGTGGGGGGTAACGGATGGTCAGGGGGGAGGAATAGTTGGTGGGAGAAGGGCAGGTGGTATGCACAGGCAGAGGAAGCAGTGGATCTTGACCTAAATGAGATGGAAAGAACCTATGGTGAGACAAGGAGGAAGAAGAGCTTAAAGGGGAGGAAAAAGAGGAAAGGGTTTGTCACCAAAGGAAGCAGCCGATTTCCCACCAAATGAAGTAAAGATATCATGAGATATTGACTATTGGAAAGACCAAAGTTGACCAAAGTTGTCCTTAGCCATTTAAGTTTAGGAGGGCATTTCTTGTCAAATTTCCACAGGAAACAACTAGGCTTATGATTCCCTGGGGAAAAAAATGCCAAGCCTTAACATTTTGTATACCCCTCTCACCTTCACATTTCCCATTCTGCAGTAAAAGAGAGATTGTTAGTTCCTTCTTTCTTTCTTCTTGAACCCAACAAGCCTCTTCCAATTAGTTTCTTATCCCATCTCGTTATAATAGGAAGATATTTGAGGTATTCAAGATGATCTTGGACCGTTCATTTCTTCTCCTTCTCTGGAATGCAGATTCTTGAAACTTTTGTTCTGTTTCACTATTAATAGATCTCTAGTTTCATTTTATATCATACAGCTTAACTAGCCTATTTATGTTAGAGTTGACAAATTACCACACTTCTCTAACCACCACTCCTTTTGGAAGAGGTCCTAGGTTCAGAGGAAGGTTGTTTCCAAAAAGTATCTGGAATAGGTAATTCAACTGAACGTGTTTGCCTTTGTCCCCCTCCCCCACCGCAAAAGAAAGAGGAAAAAAGAAATGAAATGGAAAAATGGTAGCATATCTTAATAGAGCTCATGGGGATCCTTGCTCTACCCCATTTTGTTCAACTCATGGAAGGCCTTCATGACATAGGTTAAAGCATAAAGAAAATAGCACCCTTTCCTCATACCTCTGAACTTTTCTTAACATGACCATAAATAAGATGTTAACAGACACTAAAGCTAGCTAATTCTTGATATAATCCTCCTAATCTGTCCACCAATCAACAAATCTCTTTTTCTTTTTTTTTCTTTTTTTTTTTTCTTTTTGTGGGAAGGGGGGGCATGGGGGATGGAGTTGATCTCCTAAATTAAACATGGTGTTTCACTAAGTCTACTCTTTATTATCATAGTAGAAATCATTATACACTCTTATAGTCTATACATACCAGTCTATACATACCAGCGATCACAATTTTACTAAAACCTCCATAAACCATGATAAGGAATTATCAAAATTATGTTGCTTCCTTCCCCCAACTCGACAACCACCTTCAACCTTTTCTTCTTTACACCTTGGTTGAGAGTTTGGGGAAGAAAAGAATGAAAAGAAAATATTAGCAAGGAGAAAAAAGAAAAGAAATGACAGGAAGTGTATTTCTTTTCTCTTGGTTCGGAGTTTAAAGAAAGAAAAGAAAATTCCCTTCTTAGTTGGAAGCAAAGAAGAAAGGAAAAGAAAGAAAATGTTACAACCTTCTTTCCAAGAAACCCCTCCATCTCCCTCAAATGCTCTCTTTCCCCACAGATCTTTGAAAGAAGAAGCAGGAAAAAAAAAAAAAACAATCTAAGTGGAAAAAGGTCTCAACTTTTGATTTTTTTCCGTCTTTCTTTTGTTTTCTTTGATTTTTTCTATGTTTTCCACTGATTTTTCCTCTATTTTCCATCCTCCAAAACCAAGAAACCCCTCCATCTCCCTCAAGTGCTCTCCTTCCCCACAAATCTCCAAAAAAGAGAAGTCAAAATTAAAAAATTAAAAAAAAAAATCTAAGTGGGAAAAGGTCTTACCTTTTAATTTTTTCTGTCTTTCCTCTTGTTTTTGTTGATTTTTTCCATGAAAAGTGTTTCCACCATTTTTCCCATCCACAGGAGTCTCAATCGAGTGGGAGGCTTCAAGCGCTTCCTTTTTTTTCCGTCTGCAAGAGTCTTAATCAAATGGGAGGCTTGAAAAAAGCTGTAGGATTGAAATGTAATATAATTTTATTCTTCATTATTAGAAGGATAAGATGAAAATTATAAAAAATTCATTAAACTCCCAATTTCTTTCTTTCCAAATCCACTTGTTTTGAAGGAGAAAAAAATTACAGGATTGAGGGGGTTTGTATTCCCTCTGTTTCTCTCCTTTTATTTCCTTCTTCTTTTGTGAAAAATCTTCCAACCAAGAAAAAGCATTAACTTTCCCTCCTACTCTTTTCTTTTCTCTCTTATTCTTCTCTCCCAACCAAGGCGTTAAACTCCCTCCCCAACTTATCTTCCCCATGTCAGCAAGCATCACAAAAGCCCCTTATCAAGTTTGGGCCCCTAAAGGTTACTCTTCAAACAAAAGCAGCAAGTTAAACTCAATTGCTTCTCTACCAAAAGTGTCTTGTATATGTTGCCACTAAATCCAGCTTCTCCAATGTAAATAGTTTTGGACCTCTGAGTCACCATCTTATAAAAGAAACTAGTACCTTATCCACATGTTGAGCTACATTATTTCGCCTTTTATCTATGAGCTACCTTTTAAGCCAATAGTTGTTTTCGCTTGTCTACCTTTCCTAAAGTTCAAACAACCTAGTCTTTCAGTTGATCTTGTAAATTTCAACTAACACATAGTTTAAACATTAAAATCGCCATACGATTTACCTCTTCTGATGGCTTTTATATCCTAACCATACAAGTTCCAACAACTTTTCATAGTTCCAAGACCTAGCTTGCAAGTTTTCATCAATGAGTCTAAGATGATAGAAATATTGTCAAATACACCAGCTTAGGTGATAGTCTGATGTAGGAAAGAAGGAAGTGTGATCCTAAATCCATGAAAACAAGCAATATAGATCCACGTTATCAACGTGCTATTTCAATTATAGAGGAAAGGTAAATCCATTAGAATTATTTATTAAAGATAACTCAAGGATGGTGTTAAAATCATTTAATGCATCAGAATTTTTTTACTTCATCCTGTGTTTACCAACCCTCACAAAGAGACACCATTAGACCAGTGGTATAAGGGTAAAACAATTGTAAATTTACATGACAACCACAGATATAGTATACCCCCACACTTATAATCCCAAAACATTCTACAAAAGTTGTTTAATAGATCAACCAAGCCTCCAGATCCAATTCAATCCCTTTATCTGCTAGTTCAATCAGCAATTTTATAACATTCAACGCTTTAGCACTGTCGTCCTCCTACTTAGTTGTAACAAAATTCAACAAAAAACCACTTTTTACAATTTTCTACATGAAATCAATTCACAAGCATTTTCAGTTGGACTTAACCCCTAAATTCAGTATGTTTCTTACATTTTTCTTTTTTTTAATGTTTCTCCTTGATATTATTACTAATTCACCAATATACACCAGTTTCAACTGGTATCTTCATAGATATGAAAATGGTTTTAGTAGGTTTAATTTGTTGTTAACAAATGGAGGACTTCTTCCTAGTAAAAGAGAAGTTCATTGGGTATCAAAAATAAATACTCATCCAGGGTAACATATAAAGGCATTCCAATTATACTTAGAACCCCTAGTTATATTTAAGAAGGTCATTTAGGTCCTAAGGGACATCTATTACAGTAATTTTATGGAATAGATCAGAAGGAGGAAATGCAAATGAAATATAGAGTATTATGTCATGATCCCTATGCAAGTCAATCATCTAGAATATCATGTTATGATCCCCATGCAAGTCAATGATCTGGACCACTCTATAGATCATCAACAATCTGACATGATCCTTTGCTTGAAACAAGCAAGAATAAATATTAACATCGTTTCATTAACATAATTTGCAATTAAATACAAAAAGTAATTTCCAATTAAACACAAAAACTGTATCTCATCTTTTACCTATTTCAAATCCTTAAGCCCATGTCAACACTTATAAAGCCAAAACTGACAGATTCCACCTGTCAACTCCTAGCAATGATTATACGTGTACAACACAAAACTAAGAATCGAGAAGTAAAGGTGATTATCCATTCAACAGCGGAACATCAGTGCCACAGTTTCTTTTGTAAAATAAATGGACCTCAAGGCCCTATATTTTATGGAGGATATGAAGTAATGATTAGACAAAGGGATGGTTTCGAGCAAAAATGAAATCGGGCCACTCGGCAAATTGAACTCCACTCAGCTCCCGAGAAAAGCCACATGCAACCTGGCCCTTCAACATAGAACCACGATAGCAGATTTCCGATCTGAATGTGGGACTTCATTTCTTTGAGCAATCTCAAAGGCTCTTCTAAGAA
>NC_026001.2:36562537-36583864 GCF_000442705.2 Elaeis guineensis | reverse complement strand
ACTCCGCTCAGACTCCTACGGGAGCCGGGCTCCGTCACCGACTTCAACTGCTGGTAAGCTCTGTCCGGACTCCTACGGGAGCCAGACTTCGCACCTGACCTTAATTGCAGGAAGACTCCGCCCGGACTCCTACGGGAGCCGGAGCTCCGATCCACGACTTCGACCGTAAGGAGGACTCCACCTGGACTCCTACGGGAGCTGGGCTCCGTCACCGACTTCAACTGCTGGTAAGCTCCGCCCAAACTCCTACCAGAGCCGGGCTCCGTCACCAGCTTCAATCACTGGTAAGCTCCTCCCGGACTCCTATGGGAGCCGGGCTCCGTCACCGACTTCAACCACAGGAAGACTCCGTCACCAACTTCAACTGCCCGGACTCTTACGGGAGCCGGCTCCGTCACCGACTTCAACCACAGGAAGACTCCGTCACCAACTTCAATCGCCCGGACTCCTACGGGAGCCAGGCTCCGTCCCCGACTTCAACCATAGGAAGACTCCGCCCGGACTCCTACGGGAACCGGGCTCCATCACCAACTTCAACCACCCAGACTCCTACGGGAGCCGGGCTCCGTCCACGACTTCGACCATAAGGAGGACTCCGCCCGGACTCCTACGGGAGCCGGGCTCCGTCACCGACTTCAACTGCTGGTAAGCTCCGTCCGGACTCCTACGGGAGCCGGACTTCGCACCTGACCTTAATTGCAGGAAGACTCCGCCCGGACTTCTACGGGAGCCGGGCTCCATCACCAACTTCAACCGCCCGGACTCCTACGGGAGCCAGCTCCGTCCACGACTTCGACCGTAAGGAGGACTCCGCCCGGACTCCTACGGGAGCCGGGCTCCATCACCGACTTCAACTGCAGGAAGACTCCGTCACCGACTTCAACTGCTGGTAAGCTCCGCCCGAACTCCTACGGGAGCCGGGCTCCGTTACCAGCTTCAACCGCTGGTAAGCTCCGCCCGGACTCCTATGGGAGCTGCGCTCCGTCACCGACTTCAACCACAGGAAGACTCCGTCACCAACTTCAACCGCCCGGACTCCTACGGGAGCCGGCTCCGTCACCGACTTCAACCACAGGAAGACTCCGTCACCAACTTCAACTGCCCGGACTCCTACGGGAGCCGGGCTCCGTCCCCGACTCAACCACAGGAAGACTCCGCCCGGACTCCTACGGGAGCCGGGCTTTATCACCAACTTCAACCGCCCGGACTCCTATGGGAGCCGGGCTCAGTCCACGACTTCGACCGTAAGGAGGACTCCGCCCGGACTCCTACGGGAGCCGGGCTCCGTCACCGACTTCAACTGCTGGTAAGCTCCGTCCGGACTCCTACGGGAGTCGGACTTCGCACCTGACCTTAATTGCAGGAAGACTCCGCCCGGACTCCTATGGGAGCCGGGCTCCATCACCAACTTCAACCGCCCGGACTCCTACGGGAGCCGGGCTCCGTCCACCGACTTCAACTGCGTAAGGAGGAACTCCGCCCGGACTCCTACGGGAGCCAGGCTCCGTCACGACTCAACGCAGGAAGACTCGTCACCACTTCCGCCCGGACTCCTACGGGAGCCGGCTCCATCCACGACCTCGATCGTAAAAGGACTCCGCCCGGACTCCTACGGGAGCCGGACTTCGCACCTGACCTTAATTGCAGGAAGACTCTGCACGGACTCCTACGGGAGCCGGGCTCCATCACCAACTTCAACCGCCCGGACTCCTACGGGAGCCGGGCTCCGTCCACGACTTCGACCGTAAGGAGGACTCCGCCCGGACTCCTACAGGAGCCGGGCTCCATCACCAACTTCAACTGCTGGTAAGCTCCGTCTGGACTCCTACGGGAGCCGACTTCGCACCTGACCTTAATTGCAGGAAGACTCCACCCGGACTCCTACGGAGCCGGGCTCCGTCCACGACTTCGACCGTAAGGAGGACTTCGCCCGGACTCCTACGAGAGCTGGGATCCGTCACCGACTTCAACTGCTGGTAAGCTCCGTCCGGACTCCTATGGGAGCCGGACTTCGCACCTGACCTTAATTGTAGGAAGACTCCGCCCGGACTCCTACGGGAGCCGGGCTCCATCACAACTTCAACCGCCCGGACTCCTACGGAGCTGGGCCCGGACTTCGCACCTGACCTTAATTGTAGGAAGACTCTGCCCGGACTCCTACGGGAGCCGGGCTCCATCACCAACTTCAACCGCCCGGACTCCTACGGGAGCTGGGCTCCATCCACGACTTTGACCGTAAGGAGGACTCCGCCCGGACTCCTACGGGAGCCGGGCTCCGTCACCGACTTCAACAGCTGGTAAGCTCCGTCCGGACTCCTACGGGAGTCGGACTTCGCACCTGACCTTAATTGCAGGAAGACTCCGCCCGGACTCCTACGGGAGCCGGGCTCCATCACCAACTTCAACCGCCCGGACTCCTACAGGAGTCGGGCTCCATCCACGACTTCGACCGTAAGGAGGACTCCGCCCGGACTCCTACGGGAGTCGGGCTCCGTCACCGATTTCAACTGCTGGTAAGCTCCGTCACCGATTTCAACTGCTGGTAAGCTCCGCCCGAACTCCTACGGGAGCCGAGCTCCGTCACCAGTGTCAACCGCTGGTAAGCTCCGCCTGGACTCCTACGGGAGCCGGGCTCCATCTCCGACTTCAACCATAGGAAGACTCCGTCCGGACTCCTACGGGAGCCGGGCTCCATCACCGACTTCAACCATAGGAAGACTCCGCCCGGACTCCTACGGGAGTGGGCTCCATCACCCACTTCAACCGCCCGGACTCCTACGAGAGCCGGGCTCCATCCACGACTTCGACCGTAAGGAGGACTCCACCCGGACTCCTACAGGAGCCGGGCTCCATCACCGACTTCAACTGCTGGTAAGCTCCGTTCGGGCTCCTACGGGAGCCGGACTTCGCACTGACCTTAATTGCAGGAAGACTCCGCCCGGACTCCTACGGGAGCCGGGCTCCATCAACGACTTCAACCGCCCGAACTCCTACGGGAGCCGGGCTCCGTCCACGACTTCGACCGTAAGGAGGACTCCGCCCGACTCCTACGGGAGCCGGGCTCTGTTACCGACTTCAACTGCAGGTAAGCTCCGCCCGAACTCCTACGGGAGTCGGGCTCCGTCACCAGCTTCAACCGCTGGTAAGCTCCACCCGGACTCCTACGGGAGCCGGGCTCCATCATCGACTTCAACCACAGGAAGACTCCGTCACCAACTTCAACCGCCCGGACTCCTATGGGAGCCGGGCTCCATCACCGACTTCAACCACAGGAAGACTCCGTCACCAACTTCAACCGCCCGACTCCTACGGGAGTCGGGCTCCGTCCCCGACTTCAACCAAGGAAGACTCCGCCCGACTCCTACGGGAGCCGGGCTCCATCACCAACTTCAACCGCCCGGACTCCTACGGGAGTCGGGCTCCGTCCACGACTTCGACCGTAAGGAAGACTCCGCCCGACTCCTACGGGTGCCGGGCTCCGTCACCGACTTCAACTACTGGTAAGCTCCGTTCGGACTCCTACGGGAGCCGGACTTCGCACCTGACCTTAATTACAGGAAGACTCCGCCCGGACTCCTACGAGAGCTGGGCTCCATCACCAACTTCAACCGCCCGGACTCCTACGGGAGCCGGGCTCCGTCCACGACTTCGATCGTAAGGGGACTCCGCCCGGACTCCTTCGGGAGCCGGACTCCGTCACCGACTTCAACTACAGGAAGACTCCGTCACTGACTTCAACAGCTGGTAAGCTCCGCTCGAACTCCTACGGGAGCCGGGCTCCGTCACCAACTTCAACCGTTGGTAAGCTCCGCCTGGACTCCTACGGGAGCTGGGCTCCATCACCGACTTCAACCACAGGAAGACTCCGTCACCAACTTCAACCACCCGGTCTCCTACGGGAGCCGGGCTCCGTCACCGACTTCAACCACAGGAAGACTCCGTCACCAACTTCAACTGCCCGGACTCCTACGGGAGCCAGGACCATCCCCGACTTCAACCACAGGAAGACTCGCCCGGACTCCTATGGGAGCCGGGCTCCATCACCAACTTCAACCGCCCGGACTCCTAGGGGAGCCGGGCTCCGTCCATGACTTCGACCGTAAGGAGGACTCCGCCCGGACTCCTACGGAGCCGGGCTCCGTCACGACTTCAACTGCTGGTAAGCTCCATCCGGACTCCTACGGGAGCCGGACTTCGCACCTGACCTTAATTGCAGGAAGACTCCGCCCGGATCCTACGGAAGCCGGGCTCCATCACAACTTCAACCGCCCGGACTACTACGGGAGCCGGCTCCGTCCACGACTTCGACCGTAAGGAGGACTCCGCCTGGACTCCTACGGGAGCCGGGCCCGTCACCGACTTCAACTGCAGGAGGACTCCGTCACCAACTCCAACCGCCCGGACTCCTACGGGAGTCGGGCTCCGTCCACGACCTCGACCGTAAGGAGGACTCCGCCCGGACTCCTACGGGAGCCGGGCTTCGTCACCGACTTCAACTGCTGGTAAGCTCCATCCAGACTCCTACGGGAGCCGAACTTCACACCTTACCTTAATTGCAGGAAGACTCCACCCGACTCCTACGGGAGCCGGACTCCATCACCAACTTCAACCGCCCGGACTCCTACAGGAGTCGGGCTCCGTCCATGACTTCGACCGTAAGGAGGACTCCGTCCGGACTCCTACGGAGCCGGGCTCCGTCACCGACTTCAACTGCTGGCAAGCTCCGTCCGGACTCCTACGGGAGCCGGACTTCGCACCTGACCTTAATTGCAGGAAGAATCGCCTGAACTCCTACGGGAGCCGGGCTCCGTCACCAACTTCAACCGCCCAACTCCTACGGGAGCAGGGCTCCGTCACCGACTTCAACTGCTGGTAAGCTCCGTCCGGACTCCTACGGGAGCCAGACTTCGCACCTGACCTTAATTGCAGGAAGACTCCATCCGGACTCCTACGGGAGCCGGGCTCCATCACCAACTTCAACCGCCCGGACTCCTACGGGAGCCGGGCTCCATCCATGACTTCGACGTAAGGAGGACTCCGCCCGGACTCCTACGGGAGCCGTCTCCGTCACCGACTTCAACTGCTGGTAAGCTCCGTCCGGACTCCTACGGGAGCCGGACTTCGCATCTGACCTTAATTGCAGGAAGACTCTGTCCGGACTCCTACAGGAGCCGGGCTCCATCACCAACTTCAACCGCTCGGACTCCTACGGGATAAGGGCTCCGTCCTGACTTCGACCGTAAGGAGTACTCCGCCCGGACTCCTACGGGAGCCGGGCTCCATCACCGACTTCAACTGCTGGTAAGCTCCGCCCGAACTCCTACGAAGCCGGGCTCCGTCACCAGCTTCAACCGCTGGTAAGCTCCGCCCGAACTCCTACGGGAGCCGGCTCCTCACCGACTTCAACCACAGGAAGACTCCGCCCAGACTTCTACGGGAGTCGGCTCCATCACCAACTTCAACCGCCGGACTCCTACGGGAGTCGGGCTCCATCCATGACTTCGACCGTAAGGAGGACTCCGCCCGGACTCCTACGGGAGCCAGGCTCCGTCACTGACTTCAAATGCTGGTAAGCTCCGTCCGGACTCCTACGGGAGCCGAACTTCGCACCTGACCTTAATTGCAGGAAGACTCCGCTCAGACTCCTATGGGAGCTGGGCTCCATCACCAACTTCAACCGCCCGGACTCCTACGGGAGCCGGGCTCCGTCCACGACTTCGACCGTAAGGAGGACTCCGCCCAGACTCCTACGGGAGCCGGACTCCATCACCGACTTCAACTACTGGTAAGCTCCGTCCGAACTCCTACGGGAGTCGGGCTCCGTCACCAGCTTCAACCGCTGGTAAGCTCTGCCCGGACTCCTACGGGAGCTAGGCTCCGTCACCGACTTCAACCACAGGAAGACTCCGTCACCAACTTCAACCGCCCGGACTCCTATGGGAGCCGGACTCCGTCACCGACTTCAACCACAGGAAGACTCCGTCACCAACTTCAACCGCCGGACTACTACGGGAGCCGGGCTCCGTCCCCGACTTCAACCACAGAAAGACTCCGTCCGGACTCCTACGGGAGCCGGGCTCCATCACCAACTTCAACCGCCCAGACTCCTACGGGAGGCGGGCTCCGTCCACGACTTCGATCGTAAGGAGGACTCCGCCCGGACTCCTACGGGAGCCGGGCTCCGTCACCGACTTCAACTGCTGGTAAGCTCCATCCAGACTCCTACGGGAGCCGAACTTCGCACCTGATCTTAATTGCAGGAAGACTTCGCCCGGACTCCTACGGGAGTCGGGCTCCATCACCAACTTCAACCGCTCGGACTCCTACGGGAGCCGGGCTCCGTCCACGACTTCGACCGTAAGGAGGACTCCGCCCGGACTCCTATGGGAGCGGGCTCCGTCATCGACTTCAACTGCTGGAAGACTCCGTCACCGACTTCAACTACTGGTAAGCTCTGCCCGAACTCCTACGGAGCGGGCTCCGTCACTAGCTTCAACCGCTGGTAAGCTCCGCCCGGACTCCTACGGGAGCCGGGCACCGTCACCGACTTCAACCACAGGAAGACTCCGTCACCAACTTCAACCCCGGACTCCTACAGGAGCTGGCTCCGTCACCGACTTCAACCAAAGGAAGACTCCGTCACCAACTTCAACCGCCCGGACTCCTACGGGAGCCGGGCTCTGTCCCCGACTTCAACCACAGGAAGACTCCGCCCGGACTCCTATGGGAGTCGGGCTCCATCACCAACTTCAACCGCCCGGACTCCTACGGGAGCGGGCTCCGTCCACGACTTCGACCGTAAGGAGGACTCCGCCCGGACTCCTATGGGAGCCGGGCTCCGTCACCGACTTCAACTGCTGGTAAGCTGCGTCTGGACTCCTACGGGAGTCGGACTTCGCACCTGACCTTAATTGCAGGAAGACTCGCCCGGACTCCTACGGGAGCCGGGCTCCATCACCAACTTCAACCGCCCAGACTCCTATGGGAGCCGGGCTCTGTCCACGACTTCGACCGTAAGGAGGACTCCGCCCGGACTCCTACGGGAGCTGGGCTCCGTCACCGACTTCAACTGCAGGAAGACTCCATCACCAACTTCAACCGCCCGGACTCCTACGGGAGCTGGGCTCTGTCCACGACTTCGACCGTAAGGAGGACTCCGCCCGGACTCCTACGGTAGCCGGGCTCCGTCACCGACTTCAACTACTGGTAAGCTCCGTCCGGACTCCTACGGGATCCGGACTTCGCACCTGACCTTAATTACAAGAAGACTCCGCCCGGACTCCTACGGGAGCTGGGCTCCATCACCAACTTCGACCGCCCGGACTCCTACGGGAGCGAGCTCCATCCATGACTTCGACCGTAAGGAGGACTCCGCCCGGACTCCTACGGGAGCCAGGCTCCGTCACCAACTTCAACTGCTGGTAAGCTTCGCCCGAACTCCTACGGGAGCCGGGCTCCGTCACCAACTTCAACCGCTGACACTCCAACCGGACTTCAGCCGGCGGACCTCCAACCCCTGGCATGTTGCAGTAACGGCCACGATTCTGCTCCATTCCCTGCGGCAGATTCCACGCTGCTCCATCATCCCACGACCCTGCTCCCCTCCTACAACGGATTCCATGCGGCTCCATCACTCCTGGCAGGCCGTAATAATGGCCACGGCCCTGCTCCACTCCCTGTGACGGATACAGCGCGATTCCTCTATCCTCTGGCACGTCGCGACAACAGACGCCACTCCGCTTCTCGTGGCAGACTCCACGTGGCACGCCCCGGTAATAGCCACGGGTCACCCCACTACTATCCGCAACAAACTTTTTCTGACTCTGGGCGGCCCACTGCCAGACGGTTACAGACGTCACTATCAATTTGTTGCCCCCTCCGTCTATAAAAGGGGAACCCCAGATACGTTATTCGATAAGCTCTCATTTTTACCTAGAAACTCTGCTAAAATTCTCGTTCGAGCACTCCATTCTTGTTGAGGCAGAGAACTGACTTGAGCGTCGGAGGGTCTTGCTGAGCAACCCTACCTCCGATTTAGACTTCTTTTGCAGGTCCCGACGGCGACCGCGACTCCCTCGACTCCAGCTTCTCCGGCGCAATGGATTTTTGCACCAATAGGATTGGCGCTAGAGGAAGGGACGTGTCTTCTCAGTATTTTGTTCTTAAAGGAGCGCTCAATGGGACCGCCCCGGGCATTTCTTCCGGCATCCCCTCCTCCTTTCTCCACTTGGTCCTTGCTCGATGCCTCCCCGCAAAGCATCCATGCGACGATCCACGGCCTCCACAGCCAGATCTCAGGCTCGACCTCACCTCCTGTTTCCCAACCTCCTCCTCCTCCGACGATGGCGGTCGGCGTGGAGCAGTTTGATCTGCTAGCGCAGCAGGTCAGAGGCCTCACTGAAGCTGTGCAGGCTATGCCAGCAGCAGCAGCCGCAGGCATCAGTGCATCTGGAAAGGGTGTCGTCGGAACACCAGAATCCAGCGGGGGGGGCCACTTGGGCCCGCCATCCCGTCTTTCCTGGGAAAATGAACCCGAGGGTGGAGAGCCCTCAATCGGATCATGACTCCACCCCTGGAAGATCCCTGCCCCCATTCTGCAGAGGACCCTCGAGACTCGAAGTCGAGAGAATTTCCTAGACCGGAGACTCCAAGAGATGAACCGACGGATTGAAGAACTCCGCCATGCTCCCCCCGCTTATGGTGAAGATATTTGCACTGACCCTCCCTTTTCTCAAATGATCATGCAGGAACCGATCCCGCAAACTTCAAGCTCCCCCAGTTCGAAAGCTACGATGGGACTTCGGACCCGGTTGATCATCTAGAAGCCTTCCGAACGATGATGCTGCTTCATGGGCTCCTGACGCCATTCTATGCCGAGCCTTCCCATCCACCTTGAAGGGAGCGGCGAGAAATGGTACTCGGCTCTGAAGTCGGTACCATCTTTTCCTTCGATCAAATGAGCCACCAATTCGTGGCCCATTTTGTCAGCAGCCGACGCCCCCGAAGGGTTCGAGTCCCTCATCAATATCAAGCAGAGGGAAGGAGAATCCATTCGGGCCTACATCAACCGTTTCAACGTCGCGGCACTGGAGGTCCGAACTTGGACCAATCAGTCGCAATGGCCGCCCTGAAGGGCGGCCTTCAGAAGAATGACCTTTTGTTCTCCCTAGAGAAGAAGTACCCCAGGGATTTTGCTGATTTGTTAGCTCGGGCTGAAGGGTACGCCCGAGCAGAAGAAGCCTTCAAAATGAAGGATGAGGAGACCACGAGAGAACGGCAGGCAGGAGACTCGAGTAAGCCCACAGTCGAAAAAGGTCGAGGGAAGCTCGGCCACGTTCTCGATCCCCTCCTGGGCACAAGCGTGCCCACACTCCACCCCGGGTACGTAGGCAGAGGAGTCTGGATCGTGGGGTTCGGTAGGGCTCTCCATCGGGAAGGTTCCGCAACTACGCCCCCCTCAATGCCTCGAAGACCAGGTACTGATGGAGGTTAGGGAGCAGCTCCCTAGGCCAGAGAGGATGCGCACACACCCCGGGAAGCGCAACCCCAACAAGTTCTGTCTCTACCAGCGCGACCACGGCCATGACACGGAGGAATGCATCCAGCTCCGAGACGAGATCGAGGAGCTCATCCGGTGAGGTCGACTCGACAGGTTCATCCGCCGTCGGCCTGAGGGTAGAGAAGATCGGCCATGGGCCCTGCCGCAACCTGAACCGTCAGGGAGGGAGGAGCAGCCCGGAGATCGGCCTCCAATCGGGACCATCGACTCCATAGTCGGAGGGCCTCAAGGAGGAGCAGACCTCCGCAACCATGGAACCCAGGAAACCTGTAAATGTGTGCTTACGATTTCGCCTTGAATCTAAATTCCTTTGACTTGGCATGCTCCTCCCATTTGGCATGGATTTGTCACGACTGGGTATAACCCCTTCAAACAATTAAAGCAAAGTTATGTTAGGAATGGGAGGAGAACCTCATCCTAACATAACTAGAATGAAGGCCTGGTTCTTTTAGATCGGACAGGGGGAGAGGCCTTACAATGCCCTAATGTACCCCCACAGCCATGTCAGAAATAGGAGGAGAACCTCGTCCTGACATGAGCAAAGTCAAAGGCCCGGTTCTTTTAGACCGGATGGGGGGAGAGGCCTTACAACGCCCTAATGTGCCCCCACAGCCATGTCAAGAACAGGAGGAGAACTCGTCCTGACATGAGCAAAGTCAAAGGCTCGATTCTTTTAGATCGGATGGGGGGAGAGGCCTTACAATGCCTAATGTGCCCCCACAGCCATGTCAGGAACAGGAGGAGAACCTCGTCCTGACATGAGCAAAGTCAAAGGCCCGGTTCTTTTAGACCGGATGGGAGGAGAGGCCTTACAACGTCCTAATGTGCCCCCACAGCCATGTCAGGAACAGGAGGAGAACCTCGTCCTGATATGAGCAAAGTCAAAGGCCCGGTTCTTTTAGATCGGATGGGGGGAGAGACCTTACAATGCCCTAATGTGCCCCCACAGCCATGTCAGAAATGGGAGGAAAACCTCATCCTGATATGAGCAAAGTCAGAGCCCGGTTCTTTTAGACCGGATGGGGGGAGAGACCCTTGCAATGGCCCTTATGTGCCCCCACGGCCCCGTTGGAACAGGAGGAGAACCTCATCCTGACGGTGATGAAACCCGACCCCGACAAGATCGGATGAAGGGGAAAGACCCCTCAGCGGCACCTTCACACTCCTACACAACCCCGCAAAAAGTGAGGGGAGGGCTCTCACTCGAAAAGAGGAGAGAAATTAAAGAAGAAGAGCGACGAGCTACGTCGGAAACAGATGAAGGACAAACCACACCAAAGACCTAAGAAACCTGTCTCAACAAAGACAGAAAGTTCTCACCAAACACCCCCGGCCTCTAAGAAGGCTCTCGACACAGGTCAAGAAGACAGCGACGTCTCTAAAGTAATGCGGAGTTCGGACCACCAAGCTCGAGCCCCAGCCATGAACGACGAGGAAAGCAAACCAGCGTATCGACGACTGGGCACCTCCCAACAATGTCAACGTTGGGCAAGTCGAACGGCGAGAGAAGTTCGGCGGATGAAATTCAATACAATATGCAGACGAGGTAGCATAAAACCTCCTTTTCATTCCATTTGTGAAATATACACTACAAAGCCCAGAAGGCCAAAGGAAGAAAAGCAAAATGACAAAAGCGGGACAAAACAACAAAAGGAAAGTGTATACATGAAAAGACAGAAGGACAAAAAGAGCCCTAAGGAGGCTCTGCTCCTTCCGACCTAAAATTATCTACTCCACCCCTCATCCAGGACTGCCTTAGATTCTCAATTTCTTCTTCTAGCTCTCTCCTTTTCAGCAGCGTATCCTGGAGCACCCGATGAAGTCGCTGGCTCTCAATCTCCGTCTCTCGATGCCTCTTTCTTAGGACCTCAGATTCTGCCTCCGCATCCGTGACGGCCTGCTGCTCGTATGCCAGCTGGATCTTCAATTGCTGCAGCTCAGCCATCCTTTCCCGAAAGGCGACAGAAAGCCCTTCGACGGTTCCTCTCAGGGACTGGAGTTCATTGGAATCCCGGGCAGAAGTCAGTTGGGTCCTGTCAGCGAGCTGCCTCTGAAGACGGGCGACTTCATCGGTCGCCGCCCTGAGTCTCCCTTTATATTCCTCTACCTGCCTGTGCCAACCGGCCCGATGCACGTCGTAGCTCACCTCGGCGTCCTGAAGCTGCTGCTGAAGGTCGGAGACCTTCTTCGACCACTCCCGATTGCCGTCGGCCCGAGCCAAGAGCCGGGATGAACTTCCTCCCAGCTGGCCGATCTTCTCCATCGCGGCCGACAGTTCCATCCTAAGAGCGCTGATCTTGACAGCTTGAGCCCAAATTCGATCGCGGCGCTCTTTTTGCATTCCTCGAGATCCTTCGCGAAGTCTGCCTTCCTCCGGCTATATTCCATGATCCCCTTCACGTGGAGATTTCGAAAGCGGGTGGCCTCCGCTGTGGCTTCAGAATGACCCTCTCTCAATCTGCGAAGTTTGCCTTCCATCTTCTTTGACCTTTTTGTCAAGTGAAGGACTTCCTTCTTCAGCCGCTGGATCGTCGCCTTCAGCGAAATCCCCAGGGGCAGGGGAAGTGCTTCCGCAGGACACTGCCATCGGAAGGCAAAAGCATCAAGACACGACTCATCACAGAAAGAAAAGCAGAGAGAGAAGAAAGGGAGGAGGGAGAAGCCACCCACGAAAGAAACTCAACTTTATTGATTGGATGATTCTTGAAGACAAAAAGGAAAAGAAAAATTATGGTAAAATAAAAATACAAGGTCGGAGGTCTCAGACCTCAGGGGCAGGGGTTGGAGAACTCAGCATCCCTGGAAGGGGGGCTGCAGCAGCCATGGCAGCGGGTGAGGGACCGGCCTCATCTTCAGACTCCTCACCCAGGAAGCTGAGGTCGAGCTCCAAAATTTACTGGCCACCTTCTCCTGACAGAGCTCGAACCCCTTGATGAACGCCTCCTGGCCGAATTGAACGTTCAGGTCCCTCATCTCCGGAGGTCTTGAATTCCTCTACCGCAAGGACCCTGACCTTCGAGACCAGGACTGGAATCTGCTCAGCCAAGTTGGCGACCTCGACCTCCGCCTTTCTCACCGTCTCCTCCAAGGTCTGCTTCTCCTCCTCCCGGGCTTGTTTCTCTCTTTCTAGGACCTCTTGGAGGGCGACTACTTCGGTTGTCTTTTCTTTAAGGCGAGCGACCTCAGCCCGACAGCACTCCTCCACCTGGACGACGTCCCTCCTCGCCCGATTCGTCGCCTCGATATTGGTGAGGAGCTGGTGCCCAATCTGCAAGGGCGACAAGAGGATCAGAACAAGGGCCGAATAGCCGGTTAAAAGAAGATTCATTTACCTCGAGGAAGGACCCTAGGGAGTCCCAGACCCGCTGCTCAGGATCGACGCGGTCGATCCTCTCGACGACTTCAGGCAGGATGCAGCCGTCGATCAACTGCCTAATCAAGTCCCGGTCGTTAAAGGGATTCTCCGGCTCCTCTTCGAGCAGAGGGACTCGTCCGTGGTGGCTCGGTGGCTACTCACCCTGCGGCCACCGACTTCCTTCTCCTCTCCCTCTCGACTGCGGGCGCCTCCATGGGGCGGACCCCCGAAATGGGAGCCCAGTCGGTGGACTCCTCGAAGAAGCCCGAGGGGCCGTAGGTTTGGCGTCCGAAGGAATGTCGATCGCTGGAGCGCCTGGACGGGCGGGCCAAGCTTGACTCCTCCACCCTGACCCTCTTTGCCGATCCGGAGGCCGCGGCACCCTTTCTTTTGTGGGCCTTGAGGCCCCTGACGAGCATCCGTGCTGCTTCGCGTCCATTCCTTAAAAAAAAAAAAAAAAGAAAAAAAAAAGAAAAAGAGAAAGAGAAAGAGGAGAGAGATCAAAATCAGTAATAGAATGAAAAAGGAGTGGCACAAAAAAAAAAAAGAGAAGGAAAGAGAGAAAGAAAAGAGAAAGAAGAAGGACGGGAGAAAAAGAAGAGAAAGGAAAAGATGAAGTACTCGCAGGATCCTGGGGGCTCAGGCCAATGTTGAACAAAAATTGCTCCCTCAGAAGGTTGGGAAGGGAAGGGGCGGAATAGGCGAGAAGCTTCCGGGCAGCCTGGAGGTCATCCTCCCCCAGGCTGGGGGCCCGACGGACAGAATCCCTCAGAGAGCCCCAAGGGGGCAGGCCCAGCCTCAGGGTCGAGCAGTGGACGAAGAGGTATTTCTCCTTCCAGTTGTGGATTGAAGAGGGGGCACCTTTCAGCAACCCCTTCTTGCCGAACTGAGGGAAGAAATACCACCAGTCCTTCGCGAAGGATGACGCTTGAAGGTATAGAAGTGCCTAAACAGAGAGAGGGACGGTTGGACCTCGACTACATGGCAAAGGGAGAGAAATCCTATCAAAAACCTAAAAGAATTCGGAGCAACAAAGCCAAAGAGATGTCTAAGAAGCGGAAAAGGGCGACAACAAAGACGGAAGCGGAAGCCGGAGTCCGGCACGGAATGCCTCCTGATACAGGCAAAAATGACGGGTGGGGAAGTGCTAGCCCGGTCGGAGGGGCCAGCAGCTCCAGATCGTACTCCGGAGGAACTCCATACTGAACCTTATCAGAAGGAGTTCATCCGGAGTCAGAGAGCATGGAATGGTGCCCGGCACAAAAATCGGATGAAGCCCAGCCCAGATGCGGGTGCATCTACAGAGCGAGGGACCTGGGGGTTGAGGCGGAAGAACTCCCGGAACTGCTGGGAGCGGAAGAGCCGGGAGACATTTCGAATCACTTCGAATGAAGACTCTAAAGATTCTGAAGAAGACGGAAGGACAGGGGACGGGAGGCCAGAGGAGACTAACTCAAAGGAATACAACAAAAAAAAAATGGCAAAGAGAAGGCCCCTAAGTGGCGGGAAGAAAGATGAAGGTTCTGGGACTAACCTAGATCACTCAGAGGGATGCAGAGGGCGAGGACAGGGACGACTCGAAGGGCGCCTATGGCCCAAGAAGACGCCAACATAAACAGGGCTCTCGAAGGAAGGGCAGATACTGGTAGAACTCTGGAGGGAATAGGACCCCTAAAGGTGGAAGGACGGGTTTAAATAGACCCTAGGATCCGGCGCCATAATGATCGCGAATCCCCCAGGCCGGCCCGCCTCGACACGTATCCCACTCACCGTGACAGGCGGCTAAAAGCGGCTGACGGTTAGCAGGACCATTATTGCCCGTACCTGGGCCAGTGTACCAGTGAGAATTTGAAGGGTCCCTTCGTATCGCCCCGATTCGAAAAGACTCCAGCATGCGCACATTTAATGCCAAAATATCTGGGGGCGGTCGTGCACAGGATTCGAGGGACAACTTTGGCTATGCCAATCTCTAGTACTTTCTTCATTCGAAATTCAAACTCGAAAGTAGGGGGATGGTGTTGGGTATAAAAAATCCACAGCCGAAGTTCTCAGTGGGATTGACCCTTGCAGGCTCCATCCCCGACTTCAACCACAGGAATACTCCACCCGGACTCCTACGGAGTCGGGCACCATCACCAACTTCAACCGCCCGGACTCCTACGGGAGCCGGGCTCCATCCACAACCTCGACCGTAAGAAGGACTGTTGCCCAGCTATGCAACCCAAGAGGGGGGGTGAATTGGGTTTCTAAAAATTTTGAACTTAACTAATGACTTATGAAAAATATTTGTCAATAGCTAAATGAATGAGGAGAATAACCTTAATTCAAGATTAATTTCCAAAAGCAAAATGCAAGAAATAATGAAGAGTTAAAGAGAAGCACTTATGCACACCACAAACAAAAGATTTATAGTGGTTCGGTGCCAACCTTGCACCTACATCCACTCCCCAAGCTCCTACTTGGGAATTTCAATCCACTAAACTTGTATTCAACCCAAATACAAACATCGAAAACTCCGACACTAGCTATCCCAAGCTAGTCCACTTTTTCTCGGGTACAAGCCAACCCAATACACTCGATTCTAGGTTCGGATCAACCTTCCTTTTTTGGAACCCTCCAAAACAAAAACAATCACTCAAACTGAGTAAAATAATTTATAGCACAAATAAGTACAAGAAAAGCTCCTTTAATGAGCGAATATAACTTTAAATACACTTTACTCAAGAGAAGAAGTCCTTTTTGATTTCTCAAGGTGGATGGAGAATTGATTGAGCGCTTGAGGAGTTGGTAAGCTTGGATTGATGGCTTCTTGAAAGCTTTAAATGAGCTCTTGATTAGGGCTGAAAAGTTGGCTTGAGAAACCCTTTTTCAAATTCTCTCTTTTGAATGCTCTTGAATGCTCTTCTTTTTCTCTTTCAATCTCTTGCTATCTCTTTTTTTGTTTCCCACCTTTTGAATCTTTTATAGCTTTAAGAAATAGAGGAAAACATTCTAGGCTGAAAAAGAGCCGTTAGACCACATTAAATGAGCATTAAAAGACTTAAAATGGGTTAAAAACTAGCCGTTGCGGAGAAATTCCGTCACAGGGGTCGACTCATGAGTCGACTCATGCCTCAGGGTCGACTCATGAGTCGACCTCTGTTGAAGAAACCAGAAAATAGGTTCTGTAATTTTTGGCCTAAAACTGCAGGGGTCGACTCATGAGTCGACTCATGCCTTGAGGGTCACTCATGGGTCGACTCACAGGTTGTGCCAAGCCAAAAAATCTGCGTGCCAAACAGCTCATTGTGCCATGAGCTGACTCATGGGTCGACTCATGGATTTCAAACATGCATAACTTCCAAAATACAAGTCCAAAAATAATAAAATTTTCCCAATAGATCACAAATCTTTTATTCTACCAATTGATACTATTAAATCAGGGTTTTGGTAAAATTATGATTTTGCCCCTGAAGAGCAAAAAGACTTTTTCAAATAAAAAATATTGGTACCCCTTCAACTGCTTTGTAATCATCAAAATCAATCTAGGGAGCAACAATCTCTCCCTTTTTGATGATGATAAAACACTTGAACAAAAGCATTTATGTGAATCATGAATTTCAAAAGGATGCATTATAAGTGTATTTGCTTGAAAAGAAGATTGATTCTTTTGGCATGTGATACAAATGGTCATATGCATAAATAGTTTGCCCATTTGCTTAAAGATTTGAAAATTTACTTATTGGATTATGTGATTTTGGTGTTAGAGTAGAAAATTTATTTTTGTTATCAGAGCAAGTTGTATCTTGAAAATTTGCTCATTCTCATTTGATTATTTAGTTTAGTATCAGAGCAAAAATAATTAAGTGTACCAATGCATATCTAAGAATTAATTTGTAAAGTATATCAGAGCATGTCAAATTTAAGATGTATCAGAGCAAGTTAAATTTTAAAGCATATCAGAGCATGTTTAAAGAAGTAATTGTAAAGGTTGCTCATTTGCATTGTACTTAGCAATTTACTCATTGTATTTTTAAGTCATTTAATAATTTTACTTTTGATATTGTTCTTTAATTTCTCCTAATTCATTCATTTTATTTTCAAGTCTTTTAATAAATTATAATTTTGCTTTTGATATGTTTCTTTTTCTTTAATTTCTAATAATTTATAATTTTGCTTTTGATGTGTTTCTTTTTCTTTAATTTCTCCCCCTTTTTGACATCATCAAACATTGTTAACTCCCCCTCTTTTTCTGAATACGTTTTCTCTTTAGTGTTTCTTCAAACTTCTAGTGCTAATCATTAATGTTTGCTCCCCCTGAATACAGCAATCATTAACCAAAATATGCCATAGATTACCATAGATATGAATCATCAACAAAGAGAAGTTGTTTCAACAAAGAGAAGATATATAACCAAAAGATGATTGACATCATTACAAAGAGTAGATATATAAATAAAAGATGATTAAAAACATAGTTGTTTCAATACATATTTCATATCATAAAAGTCAGCTAGCTAATGTCATTACATGACCCAAAATACAGATCCTAGAAAAACAAGAGACTAACACCTAGGATCTAGTAAAGCTCATGACTAGATGGATCGGAGTCATCAGAGATAGGGTGAGGAGATGATGGATCTCGACCAAGAGTACGTCCTCTACCCCGTCTGCCTCTGGCACGAGCAGGTGAGCGAGATGAACTAGGAGGTTGAGAACGTTGAGAGGCCAAAGACTGGACTGAAAGAGTGAGTCTCATGGAATCAAGAACATTCAGTGCTCTCGAAACAGACTGAAGCAGAGCAGTGAACTGAGTAGATGCATGCTCACTCGAGCCTCTGATCTCTCTCCTCAATAACTCATAACCACCCTCCAATGTACCTCTAAGCCTGCAGCCTCTGCAGTAAGGTCTGTGACCTCAATAGAGCTCTCCTGTGGCTGAGGATGGGCCAAAGCTAAGACTTGCCCCTGCAAGTCAAGAACTCTCCAGTCAGTCTCCAAATGCTGTCCTCGAGCTGCTGAATCTGAATAGACTGATCTGAGATTAACTGAAATACAGTGGAGATATGGAGAATCAAGGTCAGATCAGATGAAGTGGACCCTGGTGTAAATGTAGTAGTGCTCCACTGTCGAGAAAGCAAGGAAGCCACATGCTGAGATATCTGCTCGATCTGATCATCAGCCAATCTGAACTCTGAAGGAGGTGCTCTGCTATCTGGCTGATGTGCTGGTGTGTGCCTCCTGGTGAACTCTGAAGGGCCAGCCTCTGGGTCTGGAACAAACTGGATATCTGGAGATGCTGCCCTGAAGTCATGGAGAGGAGATGAGGGACCTTCTTCTTCAGCTCTGTCTTCTACTCTGTCCTCAGCTCTCTCCTCAGAACCCTTGATCCAACCACCATCAGTTTTAGTAAATCCCATGCGGTGCAGAGTGTGTTGGTTGATGGTGTCTACGTGAGAAAGCTTAGCAGATGCCTCCCCCTCAAAACTGACTCCAAACCTCCTGAAAACTAGTGTGAGAGCCATACCAAAAGGCAGATGTGCCTTGGATCTGTTCAGTGTCTCTCTCATGGCCTCAATCATTAATGCAGGGAGGTTTAATGGGGTTTGAGTGATCACATGAAACATTATACAAATATCTCTGTCAGAAAGGAGGTCATGCCTACCACTCCTAGGGAAGAAGAGCTTTGTCACTAATTGATGTAAGATCTCATTTTAATTGACAAAATTTTGGCTTCCAATTTATTCAAACTTCCGAGTAGGTTCCTCCTAGAATTACACTGATCCCCTCTTCTTCACTGGGAGTTCCATGTAAGAATATCCCTCACAGGGCAAGTGAAGTATCTCTCCCAAAATAATAGGATCCAGACAGATATCAACTCCCTTAACTGTAGAAGTCACTGTTCCATTGCCATAATGCAGATTTTGATAAAATTCTCTAACCAGATCTACAAAAGTAACTTCCTTGAGAGAGCAGTAAAAACCCCAACCCTGGTTTTTTATTTTTGTTCCAAAGGTGAAACCTTTTTTTCAAAGAATCTAAAATCCACATTCTTTCCAGTTTCAACCTTCCTATCAGATAAAGGATTTTGCTAGGGCTAAGGGGAGACTAAGAGGGACCTTGAGCTGACACAGAAGTGGAATGGGAGCAGTGGAGGACTGAGCAGCTTGCCTTTTCCTGCGGATGTTTTCTTCCAGCTCACGGACTGATTTTCTTCTTTGAGGGAGCTTCATCTTTGGAGCCATTCTCACCACAACAGCAGGCAGGGAGACTCGAAGGATCAAGTGGATGAGTAGAAGAAGGGTTACAAAAGGATGGAGAGGGATTTTGGCGGAGAGAAGAGGCGATTTTGAGAAGAACGGTGGGCTAGGGCACGCTCCAACCGCTTCAATCAAAGGAGAAAGATGCAAAAATCTCCTTTCCCAGGCGGTGATTTGTGGTGGAGAGGAGAAGGGAGAATATTCTTGAGCTAAATCCTTGGTTTTGGAGAGAATGAGGATGAGGATGAGGGTCTTGGAGGGAGGAAAGAAGAGAATGAGTCGGCTCATGAACAGGCTTCAAGTTAAAAGGAAAGAGCCCGTGGGAAGTTGGCAATAATTTCAAGTATGCCAAAGGGTCGACCCTAAGGGTCGACTCATGAATCACAAAAATTCAAAAAAAATATGAATAAATTCCAAAAAAATTTAAAATTTTGGGAGAAGATATTTTGCTCAATGATAAGTTGTGAGAATGATAATCTTGAGCATTTAGATCTAAGAGAGATGATGGAAATTGATCTCAAGTCAATTCCTTAGAAATGGAGAAACACTTAGGCATAAGGATCAAGAATTCCTAGATTTCTCCTAATTTCACAGAATCTATCCTCGCTAAGGGCCTTTGTAAAGATATCAGCTAATTGATTTTCAGTGCAAACATATTCAAGAATTATATTTTTGTTTTGAATATGTTCTCTTATAAAATGATGTCTTATTTCAATATGTTTGGACCTTGAGTGTTGAATTGGATTTTTAGATAGATTTATGGCACTTGTGTTGTCACATCTTATTGGTGTTTCATTAAGTTTGATTCCAAAATCTTCGAGTTATTGCTTAATCCACAAGATTTGAGCACAACAACTTCCGACTGCAGTGTATTCGGCCTCAGCCGTAGACAGTGCTACCGAATTTTGTTTCTTGCTAAACCAGGAGATTAGGTTAACTCCAAGAAATTGGCAAGTTCCACTTGTGCTTTTTCTATCTAATCTACATCCAGCAAAATCAGCATCTGAATATCCTAATAAATCAATTAGTGAGTCCTTAGAGTACCATAACCCTAGAGTTTGAGTACCATTCAAGTATCTAAGGATTTTTTAACAGCATTCAAATGAGATTTTTAGGATTAGATTGATATCTAGCACACAAACAAATACTAAACATGATATCAGGCCTACTTAAGTTAAATATAATAGAGAGCCAATCATACCTCTATAGTATTTTAAGTCTACACATTTACCTTCATCATCCTTGTCAAGCTTACATGAGGGGCTCATGGGTGTGCCAATTGGTTTGGAGTTCTCCATTCCAAATCTTTTGAGTAGTTCCTTGGTGTACTTGCTTTGGGTGATGGAGATTCTCTCTTTTGTTTGTTTGATTTGGAGTCCGAGGAAGAAGGTAAGTTCTCCATCATGCTCATCTCGAACTCCCCCTGCATGAGCTTAGCAAAGTCTTGACAAAGAGATTCATTAGTAGACCAAAAATTATGTCATCAACATAAATTTGTATTACTAACATATCATTTTGATTTCTTTTAATAAAGAGGGTTGTATCTACATTACCTCTTGAAAAACTATTATTTAGTAAAAATTTGCTTAGCCTATCATACCAAGCTCTAGGTGCTTGTTTTAATCCATATAAAGCTTTATTTAATTTAAAAACATGATTAGAAAAAGCATGATTTTTAAATCCCGGGGGTTGTTCTACATAGACTTCTTCAGCAATATATCTATTTAAAAATACACTTTTGACATCCATTTGAAATAATTTGAATTTCATAAAGCAAGCATATGCAAGTAGAAGTCTAATGGCTTCTAATCTAGCAACAGGTGCAAAGGTCTCATCAAAATTAATTCCTTCTTCTTGATTATATTCTTTAGCAACCAATCTTGCTTTATTTCTAATTACATTACCATGTTCATCTAATTTGTTCCTAAAGACCCATTTTGTGCCAATTATTGAATAATTTTTAGGTCTTGATACTAAAGTCCAAACATTATTTCTTTCAAATTGATTAAGTTTCTCTTGCATTGCATTAATCCAATTATGATCATTTTCAGCTTCTTCAATAGTTTTTGGTTCAAGATGAGATACAAAAGCACAATGATTAAATACATCTTAAGTGAAGAACGAGTTTTTACCCCATGCATAGGATCACCAATAATCAACTCCTTAGGGTGATT